>NC_141789.1:12480211-12634940 GCF_054643075.1 Acanthaster planci | reverse complement strand
GATCGACAAACTGTGGGATGTTTTCCCAATAGGCTATACCAGAAAAATTATACTTACTGCTGTAAGCATAATTTTTCCCGACAAAAGGTTCCAACATGCACCGAACTGGAACAAAAATGGGTGCCCTTTAATTGGATTCACAAAACTTTTCTAATGAGGGTACTCCTCGATCCCATCATAGTAAAACCGGTAAGTGTGGAGAAATCACCCCGAGAAAGAAACAGTAAATTGATTGCAGGTTCAGTCCTCACCAGCGGTGTCGAGTTTTCTTTCAATTATTGCCATCAAAGCCCCTTCGGCATTGCCGACATGTTGACACGACCCGACTGGCCCGATAAAATAACGGTGAACCAGTTCGTCGACAAGTGTGAAGACCGTGGAACCGGAGACCCGTATTAAGAGGGATTCTGGATTGAAGGTCAACCCTGCGCACCAACGCACTTCGAGCGATCAACAAAAACAAGCCAGCGTCTCCTTCGTCTGACTTGAAACCACTAGATGTGTTCACAATTATACAATTGAGGTGAAAACACAAGGCATTCTAGCTAAATTTACATGCTGTCACTGAATTTAATAAAAAAATTGCTCAAGGAAAGAACAGAGACTCGCCGTTGTAATCTCGCACCAGCACATTCGATGTAGACTCGTACTCATGGACCCATGACGCTTCATCCCACTAACTCTGTTATGAGGCAATTCTTCACTTCATGATTTATGTTGTTGTTTTGACCAGATTGTAATGGATGGAAAACTGACTTCCAAAGACTTGATCTGTAGATTGCTTGAACCAATTCCTGAAAGTCCAGATGCAGTCTGAAGGGTCTGAAGTGACGGTTTAACTGTGCGGCCGATCCAACTCCACCAGTTAATACTTGAGTGGTTTAACAGCTAAGATGCCACACTACAAGGGTGCTGGTAATATCAGTCGTATTACGCAAGACATGTAAAATAATCGCTAACACGCGTGGCCTACCAAAATGTAAACAACCTGCGTTAAAAAGAGCGCATTTTCGCTTGAAAAATATTTTTGCTGTACATTTGGGATGGATGAATAATCTTGACAACCTGACCTTGTCCAAGAGAAAAAAAACCACACACACACACAAAAACAACAACAACCACAGAAGAAAAAAAGGTTTGTGTTGAGGATTCGAACCCCAGACCGCTTGAACAAGAGTCCTTTCCACAAACCGTTATCCATGTATGCAATAACGTCGTTAGGAAACGACGATGAAGCGTTTTGTTTCTCGATGGGGGTGTTATAAAAAGGGGACACTTTTTAAAACCCAGTACCGTTGTTGCTCACTAGTTACTTGAACTTGCTCAAGCAGTGTCGATTGCGAAACCAGAACAAAGAACGCCTCGATTCATATGCCTGGTCTGGAAAACAACGCTGGGCCAACGAAGGTAACCGTTCGGGTGCCTCTGTTTATTTTAACGGATATCACATGAGATTAAAATATTTGCCCATCAAGCCCGACCTGAATTCAGACAAATTGAAGAAAAAAAAACCTGTAAACATATATCGGGAAAGCGACCTGGAGTCCACATAAACAGTTCCCCAAAGACCGACTCCGTCGTAACATATGCTAAAACCATAATACAGTAGAAAAGGACTCCGACGCCATGAAATGAGACCATAAATCATCGTCATACTATATGGCATCTATATCAACCTGTCACTCAGTGGAGCTATTGAACGGTCATTATTTTGTGGAATCTTTGGGGAAGGTCACCAGAGCGCCCCCTAGAGTCGCTGACCTTTTACGAGCTCGCTTGTCAGATTTATGGGTCAGACGGCGCACTTTTGGTAATGGCCGCGTAATTGGGGACACAGCTCCTACATGAATTTATGTGGTTTGAAATACCCGCGCATTGAGTCAAATACACATTGACCTAAAAACCTTGATCATGCTTTTGTTTTTTTTGGGGGGGGGTGGAACGACGGTGTAGGTAGAAAACCAAACCAAACCAAACCAAACCAAACCAAACCAAAATAAATGAACAAACGTATATGTTTCTATATGTAGATGTGTATGCTTTTCAAAATGCTGTTTAGAAATTAAAAGTCTTAACAAAGTATGAGTATCTACATTTCGACATTGCGCTGTAACAAAATCAATGATGCAGTTAATTTTGAGGAATTTCAGAATCGAAACGTTTGCCGAAAATCAAAACTGCATAATGTTCTGTGTTCAAAATAAAGTTTGTGGGAGCATTAGCCTTTTTTTCTAATTTCACACCACATTCTTATTATTGGACCGTGAATTGAGGGTTGTCACTGACGAATTGAAGCCATGAGGTCTCAATACATTTGCCCTGAGGGAAAAAACCCTCGACTTGAAAATGACCGCTGATTTATGGCGGGTTTATTAAACTGTTGACATTTCAGCCCTGAATTCACTCAGCTCCGATTTCCTTCGTTATCTCGTTATCGTGAGTGAGTGGGCCCGGGCCTCCTTTTTTTCCCTGGCGAAACTGAAACGAGTGGGAGACAGCCGGCTTATTCACCTGACGGGCCGAGTTGTTAGCATTCCGGGTGAACAATATTGCCGACCTCCGAGGGCTGGGCACTGACAGAATCATTGCCCCATTGGCCCAGAGCGGAATTAAAACGGCGACCCCGAGGGCGCCATTTGGGGTCAGAGGTCACGAGCACGATTGATGTGGCTTTCAGCAACTCCGTATAACCCAATCTGAGCCTAAACAGGCGGTACGTCTTTTTTTCTGTTTCACCTACTCTCCTTTCTCCGTATTACGGAACGACGTGAAAACTGATGCGCTCGGCCGCGATTTCCCACTCACAGAACAATTTGTCACCGTGCGCCCGATGGCCGTCATGACTAGGTCTCACTTTCGGTGGCCCAGGGAGGGAGTAGGGGAGGGAAAAGGGACCGCGGACAGGTATGTTAATCGCCGGGCCGGTCACATATTTCTACGGGTCGACAACTGAGAACCAGCGGTGATGTATCGACTTGGGCTGGACTTGACATATCGAAATTAAGGTTACGTGTAGCGCGCGAAGCGTCACCAGCGAGCGCCGATTTGGAAAAGTGCAAGGCACTTCCACTTTCTGTGAAACTGACTACAGATACATGCTGGATTGGAATCGACCAGTGTTTATGTTATCAAGGGAGAATGCTTAAAATGTTAATCGAGGGTTTGCTGATGTACATGTACATGCAGGCGAGATTGCTTTCCTCTACAGATTAATTATTCCTCATTCCGAAATGAATGTTTCTTTTTAATAAAATAGAAAAGAATTCAGCCCAGCTATCTAAAAAGTTTACTCTCCAAAAACGTACATGGATGCCGCCATGTTACATGCAATTAACCAGCGATAACCATTTGTGCATGTGCGTTCCCAGCGTTCGAGCTGCCAACTCACGAACAACAAATTGAGCTCTTCGTGAACATACGAAAACAAGCCGCCCGAACTCAGCCTAAAAGTAAAAATGCAAGCGTTGCGGCGGCATCGATAGCCCCCAAAATGGCTCTTTTCAAACGATGAGGGGGTGCTTCTGCTCAGCGCGGATTATCCGCACTGTATGTCGCAATCCCGGCAGCTTCCAAATTAAGCTATCATTTAAATGGGTTCTAATTTGGCTTCAGTATTTTGTCCTTCAAACCGCAGTCCCATTTTCTCTGCATAGTGCCGTTAGGAGTAGGTAAAATCTTTTCCTTCGGTCATAAAATGGGAGCAGCACTCGTTCGATTCTGTGCCATTTACACACTGGCGCGCTAAACACATGGCTACGTACATGTACAGGCTACCGTGAATGAGAAATGATGTACATGTACATGTACAATATGTACACACTGACGCTCGTCATGGGCATTTCATATACGAATGGGACGAAATCGTATCTTTGCTGGGCATGAAATTTAGACTTGTGTTTATCTCAGAAATCAGAAAGTCAATATCCTTCGCTGTTAGTGACTTGAAAAATATGTGTCCCGGGAGGCTCCTCTCTTTAATCTTCCGTCAAAAACTGTTTCAAAGTTTATTGGTCTGGTGATGTCGAATGGGAGGGAAAACGGTGCTTGTTAATACGACAATTGCCTCGGCGTCGGTTCTGCCACATGGGTCATTAAGGCAGAAAGTGTTAAGTCATCCGGTTCAGACCCGCTGCAGGAGGGTGGAGGGGGGACTTGGGAAGGAGACATTTCAGTAGTTGGGCGCTGGACATCACTGCGTTTGAATGACAGTTGTTGAAGGGAGAGACAAAGCTGGTGAAAGAGATGGTTCAGGGTCCGGGGACATGGTGGTGATGTTGCTGTCGAGGGTGTTAAGAGGAGAATAAAATGAAGGTCGGAGTGGGCGCCACCGATGAATACCGGGGAGGAGTTGCGAACAGCAATGGAGGCAGTGAGAAAGCTTCGAGGGAAGATAGGCTGCATGAAACGGAGGGAAGTATAATTGAGTGAAAACATGTGAAGGCAAAACTACCACTGAAAGCACAGGAGAAAAATCATGCACGACGGTCATCAGACCACCACTCCTGTGTGGTGCTGAAGAAAGGGGACCGAGGAAAGAACATCTGCTGATGAGATCGGAGATGCGAACGTTGAGGTGGATTATGGGCCATTAGTCTCAGAGCAAAGAAAACTAAAAAGAGCATCAATTAAGGAAACAGCAGGTTGTTGTGTGGTTGGGATTCAAGAGAAGGCCAGAGAGACAGGCTGGGATGGTTTGGACGCGTGCAATGAAAGGGGGAAGAGGTAGGTCCCTTCGAGGAGGGCAATGGAATCGGATGTATGAGTATAAAGATGGGTGGACTGCGCCAGAGATGGCATAAATCACCGTGGAATGGGGGAGGAATGGGCCTTTTATCGGTTGAAGGGCAAAAAGGCTGCTCACTGGGATGGAGGGGACCGCTAACTTGCAAAAGTCAACGAAATAAAAGGTGACAATGGTGAGGATGCGTACAGGGAAGGTAAAAAATAGTGAATCTGGGTGACGTGTCTTCGGGGAACAAAACAAGATGGCAGTAGAGGGATATGCAGTGCTTTGCGGGGGGGTGGCGGTGCACGGTGAAGGCCAAATTTATCTTACATGTTGACGCTCCGTTGCTGCCTTTCGGAAAGTACGAGGGTGTGTGGTGTCTTTTTATTTATTGGATTCACTTCAATGTTGTATTTTCAGATAACACAATGTGGCCATGCGATTAGGTGGAGGCCAGTTTTTTGCGGAGACATCACGCACGCATACAGTGTACAAACCTCACTGTTCAAGACCTGAAAGAAAAAGAATGTCCGTAGGGACCAGTCTGTTATCTTCAGTCTAGTGTTTCTTAAAAAAAAAGTTTATTGGTTAGGTGATGTCGAACGCACAGGAAAAGAAAGCACAGGATGTATGTGTTATAAGACTCCCTCAGCGTCAGGTTTGCCACATAGCTTATTAGGGCAAAAAAAAGTTAAGTCATGATTTTCATGTTCTTGTCCGACTTAGCGGGGGGGATGGGAAGTATAATCTAGGTGGTAGACGTCACTGCGCGGAGATGCCGTGTGCCATTCTATTTTTATTTTATAAGGACAAAAGCCCTTACTGCGAAGATAACACAATCCTGCACAACGACAACATCTAGTATGCTTTTGGCTGCAATCCAATTTTTGAAAGAAATCTTGCGAAATTGTGTTTCCCACCCGGAAAGTTTGGTTTTGGCTCCGCCCTTGGACCGCGTGCGCAATGCCCGTTAGACATTAAAAAAAATAACACAAGAGTCTAATGATACGCAATGTACTTTCCTATGGCAAAATGGTTTTATTGACAGTTTTTAGAGGAGACTTGTCTAGACGCCTCGTGGAGGCGTCCCTTGTTGAAATGTCTGACTTAACTTCTATTTGTGAAAAAATCCTCCTGGTGCGCAATTATAGCCTTTATTCAAGTCTGGTTACCACAGTGTGTTGTGCACAACAAAATAATTCGCGTCCGTAGTGAGTGGTGTGCCTGCGTCTCCGCCAGTACTGGAGTCTATCGGAAGCACGTGCAGTTCTGTTATTTGCGTGCAGAAGACGTTGTGGGAGTGCAGGTCTTCCGAGAGTCTGCTGGCAGTATGGGCTCCTAGTTGGACCCAGAGAGGGCGCAGTTTTCCTAGCAACGGAAGCTCTTTTGGGGGTGAACTGAACTAAAAACGGTGTAAAATCAACAAAGTTTGGAGCCTCATTGTGGGCAACCCAAGTCCCTGAGGCCTCATTAAACAAAAACAATGTGTTGTTTGGTCCTTCAAATTTCATAAGATTTTCAGTAGGTAAGTCTTGTTAGGTTAACCAATTAATTTGTAATTATCCGCCGAAAGCAAACTCACCTCCCCAACAAAGAACGTTCCCAAGTCTTCTCAGCAGCCATTTTTAAATGACATCCCTCAACTTTTTCAGGCTCTTCTGACAATTTTTCAATAACATTTTTGTCTGCTTTGCCCCTAGATGGGAGCCACTGAATCCACAGAGATGAGCCTGAGCCATACTTACAAAATGCCACAATTTCTTGGCCCACACAGACTCCTCTTTTCGAAAGAATGTGTAGGGGTATTGCTTAAGCGCCTCGGCTGACGGAGAATTTTCCTTGAATCGGGACAGTGCACCATTTGACGGGAATTGTGCATCGCTGGTTCACGAACGACTATGCAACGCAAGCGTTGCAGTCGCATCACTACATGTACTAACAAAATGAACACTCCCTACCAACATAGCTCTTTTCAACCGATGAGGGGGTGCTTCTGCTCAAGGCGGAGATTGAGAAAAAGCAGCATGCAGCTCTACGGTGTGGGTATCTTAAAGCGAGCCTGGAGAGTAACTATACATGTAACTAAGAAAAAAAACCTAAAAATTTGCGATAAAAATTTTCATATTTTCAAAATTTGATTTCAGAAATTATGTACGCCGGGGTAGATGAAGTTTTTGGCAAGGCGTACATATAGCGTACAGGCGGGAGGTCTGAGGCAATGTGTACATACGCAGAGTGCTAATTTTTCTTTTGAAAAATGATGAAATTAATATACTTCCCAATCTTAATACCTACCGGGACCAGCTTTTACACACCTCATTAAAATGCCCATCAAACAGTACCTTTGGGCTTTCACCCAGGGGTGTAGACTGGTTTGGCCCCCCGAGGGGTGTGATTTTCAAGAAAGTGGAACTCCAGCTTCCAGCAGTTACACGCGGAAGGCAAGTGCGCATGTGAAAAGCAGATTGCCCCAGACACATGTATTTGCTATCTTACTTTTCGGTCATCACATCTCAAAACCCCTCGTTGCTTTCACCTGAGTAAAACATAACGCACTGCTCTTTGGCTTAAAAATATGAACACCTCTAGCGGAATGAAATGAGAAACTCCCTTCTGTATGGATGTGTGCGCAGGCATGGCATACATAGTGTGGACCTCTGCACGTAACAAGTCCACATAATGCAGGGTGCAATGGCGTTGTGTGGACTCGCACACGTCCACACAATGTTTTCCCCTCTCTGAAAAGCAGTTTCAGAAGCATTTTGGGGGTCAAGGTTATCGGTGGCTAAATGAAGAGGAACAGTCCAGGAAATCCTCATCAAAAATCCAGCTCAAAGAAGTTATCCTAGTTGGAGAAAAAGGAGCATTTTCCTCAGCTTTCCTTTTATATAACCACAGGAGAACAAAGGAATGTCCTCACTTTGTATTAAAACAGGTATGGGTGTATTTTGTGTGTATTTATGAACGACCCCTGAAGAGGCACCCAGCGGAGCCAAAAGACAGGGACACGTACATGTACTGTAGAAATTTTAAAAAGGGATCAGGGAAAACATTCCGTTGCTGTAATCTTCCCGCCAAGGCGTGGATCATCTGGGTCTTCGGGAGGTTGTTCCCCTCAACCTTGGGAGTCATTTCCCCGATGGGCCCTCGCAAATTCCCTGAGTCACGATGCTGCCGAGTCGCCCCTTCCCAGCAACAGAGAAAAAAATTGCTGGTCACGGCCGATCTCTAATTTCCCCTCAACAAAACATTAGTCCACTTTCATTAGAGAATTCGTTGTTCCCGAGCTTACACGGTCTGTCCCCAAAGGACCCGGGGACCTTCGAAGAACCCTTGGAGTACTCCCCTCCAACAACCTTTGCGTCCTTTTGAAATTCAATCTTCATACTCGGTGTTCCAAGTTGTTGGGGAGTGAAGTGACCAAGTAATACTAATATCCGGATGGCTGATTAGACGCGGTGATTGATTGGAAGTTTGACGTACCGTGGCGCCTACGATTGACGTTCCCCTAAACAAGGAGCAAAATGATAAGGTTCATAACCCATCATGAACTTTCAGAAATACTGACGATGATTTCCGGCCCCCACAATAATTACCCCAAAACCGAAAGTGTAATTGATAAAAAAAAATGCCAACTCATCATTATGCTTGGGCGGGCTTCCTGAACATTCTCAAGAGGATTCACACTTACACAAGAATTATTTGCCCCCCCCCCGAAAATGATTTCTATTTTAGTCTTGGGGGAAGTCTTAAAACTTTTTGATGGCCAAACGTCGTTGTGACAGTGTCCAATTTGAAAGGAACACATCACGGGGGAAAGGGTCATTATCCATAGGATTAATGGCACTAATGACTAAGGATTAAGTGGATTTGTTCGGATATTCGAGCAAACCAAAAACCCATAAGGCAAAAGCCTTATCCCACATTCCGAGCAGAGACGGGGGGGCACAGGCTTAGATATAAGGACCTGTCGACCCTGGGCTCATCCGAACCCCTCCCCCCCCCACTGCTTTTAGAGCCGAACACTTTCACCCAAAAGCATCCAAAACTAAAACAAGGCAGTATTTGTAATTTTCCTTTTCCAGAACATTGAATAATAGATGTACGGTTGCATCGTCGAATCTCGTCAAAATTCCCATCTCCTTCTCTTTAACCTGTCACTCGACTCCCAGCTCGGACCCCGTTTCTCTGCTGGGTCAAGGGTCAACTGGCCGTGCACTATATGGTGGAACCAAACGCCTCTTGTCACATTAGTATGAGTTAAAGCTGCCTCAGGGTGATTCATGACCCTCTAAACCCCGTCTCTCATCTTCAATTTTGAGCGGTGCCTCACCAATTTCGGGAAATAATGACTTAAGACCCTTGTGCCAAAAAACGACCCCCAGTAGACCACTTTCTCTCCGCGGCGAGACCCTTCCTCAAATCAGGCCGGGCAACTCCCATGGTTCGGGTAACACGAGGACGACCCCCCCCCCGATCAGATAATGGAGGGTGAAGGAGGGGGTAAAAGTCGCTGACAGAAAACATGATACCGAGTCTAGTAGAACTCTGGGGAGGGCGTTGCCGGACAAGTGAAAGGTCTGGGACCGTCACCTCAAACCGCGAAATATCTCTTCAGATTGTGGTGTCAGACTCAGTTCAATTTCATCGTAGCGCGCACATTTGGAATAAATGTCAACGCTCTCTCTTTATCGTTCAGAGAAAGTTTTACTTTGCCCACAATTTTGATATTTCACACAGAGAGCGGTTTCCTTTTTTTTCGGTGAAAGGCACTGATAACAGAAACAAATTTTATGGGTGAAGGCTTATAAAAAAGTCTTCAAATAAAACGTCAAATGATAATGAAGATATAGAGTATGCTTCGGCGGCTCGAGGTGGAGGGGCACGGGCGGCATCCCTAATAAAAAGTACAAATAGTGTTCTTGTTTTTGCCAAATAATGAGAGCTAAACTGAAAGCGATTTTGGGAGACTGTTTCACCTCCATCCCCCAATGTGTGTAAAAAAAACCCCAAAGTATTGTCCCCACAGCTAAAAAAGGCCATAACGATTCACATTTTGGCCCCTTCCCCCAATTTTGTTTCCCCCGAAAATTTGGTTCAGAATCGGCCCTTGCAGACAATGCGGGTCCTCACATGAGTCATGGCGACTCTTTTAGACTGACATTGACATGTTATGAGATGTACATGTTGCTGAAAAATCGTTTATTCTAGTCTATTATTTTTTCTAATCTTCCCTCGTATCTGATTAAGACAGACAACTCAAAACTGTGAAAAAGCAAGTGAAATTAAGTGCCTATAATTGTGCACCATCAAGTAGGCTTATCCCTAATCTTTACAACAAAAACGTATGAAAAATCCGAAGTACTTTACAAAAATTAACCAAAATTGTACCGGAAGTTTACCAAGACAGATTGGAAAAGAAGGAGATAAAAGAAGAACGACATCAAATGATCGCAAATGTAGGATAGTACGGTCTCTCCTAAGCCCGCACTTTCGATGATTTTCCACCTGTGGAGCACATGTTTCATCACCACGTACTACAGCCGGATGCAGACATCAACACTCGTCGAAATACAACAGTTTTCCTACTATTTTGTGCTTACCTACAACGTCTCGGAACTCAGGTGCTTTTTTGAGAGCCAAATCTCTTTTCCCCCTCGGTACGGCTTCGCCCGGATTCCGTTGAGTTCTCGAAAACAGTGCCCTCAATATGTTTTCTTGTTGAAGAGAGAACAACAGGTGGCGCTGTTCAGTTTTACTGTGGACAACAGAGTTTCAAAGAGATGATGACTTCAAATGATATGGAAACTATCTAGACAGGAAGGTAAATATAAGTAAGGAAATCCTGTACAGTCATTTTAATAAAGAAATTCAACCAAAAAAAAAAATCCACTCGGTCAGTCTTGGTTATAACAACGAAGGTTGGCCGAGGAGACTAGAACGCGAGTGGGGTTTTGAGAAACTTGGAACGCCCAATAGCAAAATTACGAAATCTCTTTATACGTTTGTCAATAGCGGACAAAGATATTGAATGTTCTGTCACGAAAAGGATGGTAAATTGCATAAAGTTATTTGAACAAAGTGCAAAATGAGCGACGAAAGACGAAGCTGAACACGAAATATTAAAGATGATTTTTCGAGACAAATATTATGAAGTATGAATTTGTACCAAAAAGTAAAACTTTAAACATGAAAAACATGGATGCTGGAAAATCTAACCTGAGGTTGAATAAACTGCCTGCGCAGATCAAATCATATTTTGCCTGCTGTCAAATTGTCTGCTATCCGTTCATTTTGTGGCTCGTTGAAAGGAAACTTAAATGAGCTTAAATTTGGTATGTGTCTTGAGCACTGAGAAACTTGTATTTTCTCCTGATCTTTTTTGAGTGATGATGTATATTTACAGGGTTGCAGACCGGTAAATAAACTGCCTTAGCCAACAGTGATAAATACCCGGACTTCAAAAAATCAGGAAAAATACTCAGTCCTACGAGTTTTTCAGGAGTTCGAGACGCACATCAAATTAAAGCCCAGTTTATGATTTTTCATTTTCTTTTCAAATTTCCATTCATCAACCGATGACTTTTGAAGATATTTATTTCCACGGAAGGTCACCCCTAAAATTCAGTCGTGAAGCCCTTCGCCATTTTGAAATACCGATGCCTACGTACACTTCTCGAAAAATATACCCTTTCAGGCACTGATTTCTTCCAAGTCTCACTCAGACGCAAGCCTCAGACGTCTAAACCTGTATTTTCTACAAATCTTCACGTTCATGGGCCAAAACGTGCTTTGTTTTGTAGAGAATTTGAGTTCATATAAATTGTGATTTGGCCCGCGCAAGCAGTTTTCGGCCTAGTTACTGGCCTGCATTCCTGTGGATGCAGACCACTAATTCAAGTGAGAATTTCTGGCCAGCTCATTAGCATTAAAATTGCCCCCGCAGTTTCTTTTGAAAAAGGAGATCGTTCGGCCCCCCGAATGGTGAGACAGTGTAAATCGTTGGCAGGATCAACTCCCTGGGTCTTTGAGCTTTCATATGAGAGCAGAATGGCTAAAGCCTACGGTTGAAAAATGGTCCTAAATGCCCGAGAAAATTGAGGGTTGCCACTTGAAAAATGGCTGCAAATTTAAACGGACTTCGGAAAAATCACTTTTCGGGGGTGATTGTGTTTTGTGGGAATAATTAAAAATGTAATTGTTTAACCTACAAACAATTGAAAACAAATTGAAAGATTAGGGACCAGACAATAATTTCATTTGTGTTTCTGAAATCTCAAGGATGTTGGCGCGCATGTTACTTGGCCCGAACAGTGCTGCTTTTACACTGTTTTCAATGCGGCTTGAATTAGTGGGCTGTACCCTAAACATTTGACATTGCGCCCTCTACTAAGGCAAAATCTCTCAGTTGGAATTCTTTCAAAAGAGGGCCCCATGCTAAATACCAAGTCAGAGCCGCATAGGGAGAGAATAGCGCTAACTTGAGACTTTGGAATCAAAATGGCTGTTCATTATGTGTGCATTGCAGCGTGAAGCTATTATGTGCTAATTGTCCGTGTGCACTTATGCATAATCCACCATTTTGGTTCCATCAATTAAGACATGCACGTCGCAACTCCATCTACCAACAGCACAACTGCCTGTCCAGGGAGGATTTTTGGAAATGGGGTAGGCGGTTCACGTGACAAATTTATGCGTACTAATTTTTATATTTTAAGTTATTTATTTAAAACTTGAAGCCATTTGAATTACTACGATTCCATTTATTTATGAACAGGTTTAAGAAACTTCAAGCAGAAAGTTGTCGGTTTTGTACACGTTTTATCAGTACTAACTTAACTAAGGGAGGGAGGACCAGAAGAGCTGTACTTTTCAAATCCCACCAAGGGTTGCAGACAAGTAAGTGGGCCCCAGGTTGCCTGCGCTACCCCAGTCCAGTGGCGTGAATTTGGGGTGGAAGCCTCCAACAGCTTTTGACAAAATTGAAGAGAGCCTTCCAAAGTGGCTCCATTTTGCAATGGAGTGCAGGTGTCAATTTTCAAAACGGCGACGGGTTTCTCGACTGTTTTTAGGGGTGATCATCTCAGGAGGGAAATTCATATACCTTCAAAAGTCATCGGTCAACCCAGCAGAAACTGAAAACAGAAAGAAAGATGAAGAAGTAAGCTTTAATCTGACATGTGCCCCCGAGAAGCTGTGTATTTCTCATGATATTTTAAAATATGGATATCAACCATTGTCGTCTAGTTTGCAGCTTGTTTACAGGTCGCAACCCCTCGCTGTATTCGGTTTCCAAACTAAAGTTCCAAACAGCGCCCTCTATTGATTAAGTATGACAAAGCATAGCATACCCCACTTCGGCAGAACTTCGAACCGTTGCATCTGTATCTTCATCTACCACCCTGTTTTTCAGATGAAGTTATTGACATAAGTCAAATAGGGGAGAGGTAACGACACAGGCAAGAGAGCTGTGAAATAACTCGAAGATAAGCTCTGAAAATTTACATGGTTACTAGTTAAATTGCATTCCTTTTTGTAAAAATGTTCTTACTGAAATTATCAGGGGAAATCTGAGGACTTTGGAAAGCAAAGCTGCAACAAACAAACAAAAACTTTGAAATGGACTCAAAACGGAAAAGCCTTTCCAACAGCGAAGCAGGAGGCTCACATGCATATGTTCAATTAAGATTGCGCCAAATTGACTTTTTTTCAACGAGACACCTGCAGCTTTCACCACAATCCAAAAATCCCGATGTTGTCCGAAACTGTGAATTTCTCGTTCCACAGGTCCTCTCATCAATGCAAATCTCGGCCAAACCGAGCCATCCACAGAACGACGAGGATATCTCGCTCGATATGGATAATGCACCCAGGAGGCTGGGGTGGTTGCGCCCGGTATACGAGTGGCGACTCTCTGTCACGCAGAACCGGGCCCACGGGGACCTAGCTGCACTCTCGTCTTGATCGCTTTGCCCCATGTCTCTCCCCTGCATTCCTAGTCACCGGGCGCCTTCAGGGGCCGAGGGCAAGTTCCAAATTATAAAATATGATTTCATAACAAAAACAGCAAACACCCTGGTCTTGTTAAGTAAAGGAAAAAAAGAAAAATGTTTGGCTGTTCATGGTCCAAGGGGGACAGAAGTTAAAACTTTAAAGCTAAAAGCACAGCAGTCGTAACCCTGCTGGCCTCAAAGGGGGAAAGGATGGCGGCAGAGCTCCGACGAGCGGGAAGATTAATGGGGGGATGCCCCGGTAGTTTGTTCCCTGAATGTGGAGCATAGTCCTCGGATAAATCACTCCCGGCGTAGCCGGCCGGCGCGCGGTCACCGACGAGACCGTATAACAAACAAGTCTCCGCTCTCTCCTCCCGTCTGCAGCAACCCTTTCGTCTTCTAGTTAGAGCCCCAGCAACCGTAGTTAAGGCTGCCTGAGCCTTTCTAAGCACGGTCCCGAGAGACCCGAGCGAGCCGCGTCTGATGAGCACGCCGCGCACAGGCCCCAAACCTCCCCCCCCCTCCCTCAGACGCGCCAGGCTTACTCGCGGGGGAGCCACCGCGGCTCCGCGGACCAGCGACATCATTTCAATATCGCTGTCGCGGGCCATTCATCTCCCCCGCTCACCGAGGAGGAACAGGTGGGGCAAGAGGCAAGACGGGGGCCGTGGCACCCGGGGACCCATTCGCAATATTAAACAAATTTATTTTTTCTGACTTTTTATTGTGGCGCATAAAACACGTGTTTAGTGCCGGCGCTAGAATAACAGGCACTCGCTGGTGATGGCGCAGGACAGTAAGACGGTAAAGGGTTTATGCAGTTTTCCACTCCCCTCACAGGCATCAATCTTAATTTGGGACGGGAGGGAGCCAAACACGCAAAGAAAATATATCATTTTTATTGGAGTTTTGAAAGCCAGTCTTTCGATTGCAGGGATGATTCAATTAAATTATGAAATGAACTCTACCAGCACTTTGGCAGGTGTTAAACCTGTTGTGATTTATCAATCTGGCGTACCATTATTTTTAACGTTACATGTTTTGTCAACAGCCAGTCAAGTCTGAGAACTTCAATTTCTAAGAGTTCAGGGATAATCACACAATTAGGCACTTGGTAGCTTCCATGCACTCCTCCGAAGGAACAAAATGAGTATCGAAAGGTGTTGAAATTGTGTCCCCGCATCTAAAAAGGGGATTCAAGCAGGGACGAAGGAAGTAGTGTCTCTTCTGAAAAAATAGTGCGACCACAGCGTGCTGAAAATACCCCGTGCTGAGTGTGTCCAGATACAGAGAGAATGGACAGTCAGTGCCAAGGCGGCAGTGTTTCCAATAGGCCTCAAGGGATCTCATTCCACTTCGGGCGGGAAAGCTCAGAACGAATCTCACCATGCCAAAGTGGACATCAGATCGTCCAGGACACTCATTACTCACCCCACAGCTTCAGTCAGTCAACATTTCTACTCCTACATGATTTCCTCAAATACTTTCCATTCGTTCGTGGAGATGGACTCTTTTTATTCCAAGCTGCTCGCATGCGCAATGTCGGTGCTCCTCGCCTAAATTCCTCGTTCGCTATACCAGAACCTGTTCTTCATTGTACACACCTATTTCTTTTTCCATTTTATCAGCGAAGTACTACGTAATGCTCAAGCTCCAGGAATGACAAAGTAAATCAAACGAACTTGAAACAGTAAAGAGGTTGACATACAGTACTACAAACTGTGTTGTACAATACTCCAACCAGAAACTACGAAAATAACTATTGTCTTTCAAGCTTGCAATGACAAAGTCCCAACCTGGAATTTTTTTTCACGTCAGCGCAAAATATTTGTCTTGGAAATCAGCATGCCTAGCAAAAGGGTTCCTTACTTTGTATGTCCTACAAAAACATAAATTCGTCCATCTGTTTACAATCTTCCATCTGATACAGGTCAAGAATTCTCCGACGTCTCTATTTCCTCGTTGCATTTTTTTCATTCTTTTCCCCGTTCTACCAGTCCCTGTGGACGTTTTCCAAACCTGAAGAAGGCCTTCATCAAGAGAGAGTGTCCCTTGCCAAGTAATTGTTTCGACTCGTCTCGTTTCACCTTAAATCTTCAATCCGATATCATTCCCTCAACATAAACACTGGGTGGGTGGCTGACTATAAACCCCTGTTTACCCCGCCATACTCTGCGGGCGCGAATATAGTGCTGTTACTGTTATGGAGCGTATTTGTATTTCGTCCAACAGCCGTAACGTACCTGTTTAGATAATGTCTAACAACCCGTTATGTATATAGACACAGCAATTCACATAAAAACAGGGTGTTTCCCCCGAGTCCTCAGCCGGAAGGCTCAGGTTTCGGACGCCGTGTGGCTTGCGTCGAGCCATTGAGGCCCCGGCTGCGGCTTGAAATTACACACGACTCTGCAGGCAGCAGCCGCAGCCACTGCCATTGGCTCTTGTGTAATTTCAAATCGTAGTCAAGAAAATTCGGACAAGTCATTACTCTCTCGTCAAATTCAAGCCATGCGAACATGGAGTTGCGATATGAATTGTTGTCTCTGGCTGATTCTCTGCCGTATTAAAAAAAAGAAAAAAAAGAAAAGAAAGAAAGAAAGAAAAACAAAGAAAGAAAAAGACAGAAAGAAAGCTGGTAGCCTTCATCTGCGAATACAGTATAGCACGTACCAGAGTGTTATGTTAAGGATGCCCCTTCCATTGTAGGAACAGCTCGTACATTTGAACCACGGAGGACATGGGTTTCGAACATAATCCAAGTTGGGGAAATATGCACATCGATATGCCAAGAAAGACATTATTTGTATAATTGTTTTGGAATCGTATAATGCAAAAGTGAGGCTGTTTACGCAAGCCTGATATTCGCGGATATTGACTTCAGCGCCTGAATATCAACGACATGGGTTCAGAAATTATTTCGGCCAATTTCGGAAACTGGGGGTATTCATTTGGTCACGTGACTATGGCAGCCATTGGGTTTAAAGATTACAAAATAGCCGGGATCTGTAGAACTGGGAACCTGGACTAACATTTTTACTAGATTTTCTTGAACGCTGGCCTGCAGGAACTCGGAGGACGGGTGCAAATAATCATCTAAATGAAGTACACGGTAAGTATGAGTGTGTTGCCAGCGGTCGATAACTAACCACAACGCATACTTAACTAACACTGAAAATTCTGTAACAAACAGAATTATGGAGAACTGAGAAATTAGTGACAAATACAGACCCTAATTTCTGGAGTAAATCGTGGACACCGTTCAGTGGAAAACAGACAAGAAGTCCGGAAATCCTTACCCGTCTCAAACTACAACTCTCTTGGTAAGAGAGAACCGATCATTGCTGAAAAACACCCTCCCCAAAAGCCAAACTTGTAAATGTAAGAGTAAATGCCGCCACTTCCACAACTTTCCTCTGATCTGAAAAATTGCTGGTTTACAATAAATTAACAGTTCCGGGTGTGTGCATCTTTCTGTTAAAGACCGAGACCCATAGTTAAAACTGTTCACAAACCGGCATAAAATTAAATATAAATATATAATTTTCATAAAGACTTTTCCGTGGAATCGAAATCTCCGGACCACGAAATTTTACTTCATTTATGTTTTGAAACATTACCGCGACTCTATAAGCAGGCAATATAATACCGCAACAAAACGTGCTTACGGGCCACAATATATCTCTGATCTGAGAGCCTTCATGAGACAGGCGTATCTAATCTAAATTAAAACAAAAGTACGGTTAAAACATTACGAAAGCTTGGCTCGCATGAGAAAATACCTATAGGCCTACTCATGTATTTTCGACAGCACAGGTAGGGTTCGTGTACACCGAGACCGCAGGTGAGATCGATAATTTCAACACACTGTGACGAGCGCGTCTGTAACATGGTCACATATTTAAAGTGTAAAAGAAGCCGTTCATGTCGTCCAGTTGGGACTCAACGTCACATGGGCGAAATACAAAGCTAGAGCAATCACGGCAGAGAACGATAATTGATAACTACTGTGCTGCAAAGCGCAACCTTGAACCGACACGCATCCACAAAGCTGAATGGTAATCTGGTAAAGCATCAGACATGTCGACTACGAGGCAGATTTGGTGCACAAAAGGGAACGATAATGCGACTCGTAAAAAAAGTAACGCGTGCCTAGCAGAACACAATGCCGATAGTTTGGGCCATTGTCAAGCCCATCTCGTCCAATACACTGGCAAATATTGTAAACATAATTTTCTTTGAGCAAATGGCAACTTTTGATATTTCCCTCTCTCTGTCTCTTTCTCTTCTTTTTTTGCAACCGAAAATAAAATGAAGTAGCAAAGAACCGCCGTGACAAATCATTGCCCGTACGTACGTCCCCTGGGGGTCCGAACGTATTCCAGCTCTGTGGCTGCTACAACGCCTCTGTTTGGCCTGGGTGGTTTTTGTGCGGTAAAAGAAACCTCCGCTGACAAAAGTTATAGGTGTCCAGAGTTAATTTTGTGAGTGATTTATTTCATGAATGCGACTGAAATTAAGCGAGTTGCCTTGACACCCTCACAGGGGGAAAAAGTGTACGCTGGCGCCAACTTGGGCGAAGGGGAGATTTGACTTTTTTTTCGTGGGGATTATTTTCTTTGTCGCGAGCTGCTGAAAAAAGAGGGACCGGTGTAATTGTGCCATTCAGGGGAAAATGGGAACAAACGCTGCTTTTGTCCCGCCAACGATGGGGAGCTATGGCTTTCGCATTGTGTTGCTCCGCCGCACTTGAAATCAGCTCGTGGGGCTGAGGTGAAGTCTGCCCTGGCTTCATTATGGACACCATGTTTTTCACTACCTCAAAGATTGTGCTAACAGTTCCAAAATACTGAATGCGAGCAATTAACTGCCGGGCAGTTGGTGGTGATACAGTCGCAATAGCGCGTAGGTATACCCTCATTTTACCTCGTAACTTTCTTGGAGAGAGGGGACATCCTTCCAAAACAGTGCAGCACTTTTCATTCGTCACCAAGAAGCCAGCAAATTGAAATGTTCGACATTTTTAATCAAGTCGAACCCTTTCCGGGGCGGGGGGTGTACCTAGGTGCAATAGGGAGAATTGCTCTGCTTCTCGGCAAGTCCGCTGAACCCACAAAACTTCCTGAGCAGACCTAATGCTAATCCGGCTCGGTGAACTTTGGCCCAGGTGCTTTGCATTGCGAAATTCACCGAAGGAGATCTGTCCCCCTCCAGTTGTTCGGCTGTTTACCGCAATGGAGGAATGCGACAAATTATTGGCGTCATTTAACGTCTTAAAGGCAAGCGCTTCAAACTTCGGTCTGTGGTAGTTTTGGAAGGGACCTCGGCATTTAACATTCGCACCGGATCGCCTGTGTACGCGCCAAACTCGATTAGGATGAACCGGTCTTTACTTGATGATGCCGCTCTTAGGACTTAACCAGCGCCAGGACGGCACTTCTTTTCGCTTAAAGATGCAGTTGTGTTATTACCACTTTTAAATGACTGAATTCAGAGGTCACGGCTCACATATGTGGATATGTAAGTCTATCAATGGAGGACCGTATGTGCCCTAAGCACATCATTCTCTAGTTCTGTTCCTTACAAAACACTTTGCTCTGGGAGAATGCAACGGGTCTGTTTGAATTCGTTAATTTCGTCCTTATTTTCCCACCCAAAACAATTCTGCTCTTTAACGGTCCATTCACCAGGGATCGAACGTATACCAAGGTTTACTCTTTTAAAAAATTGTGCTTTCATGAGACATTTCACAGATTTCAATCTCGTGATCTTTGTTACTACTCATGAAGAGATGGATACCAGTACCGATGTCACGGGCGAAATTGACTCCATCGATTTGTTTTGCTTTTTACTAGGTTTTTTTTTATTAGTCGGCCCAAAATTACGACGCTCTTCCCGTCTGTGCACAGATTTCGTGGAATTCTGACTGGTCCGAAAATGCCTCTTTAAAAAGATTCTCCCTGTGAACGAGAGTGGAAAAAAAGGCGGGCCGCGGCAACACGGGCCCAAAGAAGCAGCGGGGGAGCCGGCGGCGGCCGGTTGGGTAACGGCAGGGACAAGCCGAGGCGGCGAAACATCAAGAAGCAGTCCCGGCATTTGACGATACAGGCACGGCGCAAGAACGTCACAAATACGGGAGGGGGGGGGACGGGGCGCATCTCCCCCCTACACCTTCCACCTCATCACCACATGACATACCGGCTGCACGGTAGTGCGTGGAGTTTGCTCGGACAAACAACTTGACTGGTGGACTGGCTGAGCGGTACGGATTGCAGCTCGCAGAGAGGAAGCTTGTCGGTATAACTGCTATCTTGAAAAGGACTCGTGCTGCGTCATTTTGATGACTGTTGTTATGAAATCCACCTTTCATTCCCATTTCACCCTATTTTCAAGTTTCTCCTTGCCACCGCAAGGGACATGTTTGGTGTCCTTTCAGTTTTTATGATAATGCAAATTTGCATATTCATGGCCATATGCGTAATGTAATCCCAGAAAAAAACCTTAGCCTAATGTTAAATTAAAACTCTTCCAATGCAAAGAGTCACCATCAGGCCAACTAGTTTGCCCTCTTGTATCGTTTCCTTTGGTTATTCACGGTTGTTTCAATACACTATAAAATTGATCACAGAGCTGCTTTCTTAAGAGTAGTTCCAATGGATTGAGCAATTTTCGAGTTGCAAACTTAAACAGAAAGCCCCTAAAATAAGCAGTGTCCTCTTTCACTGACATCACTGCAACAGCACCGTCAGTCGTCAGGAGAGGTATGGAAATGTTTTGATGGTTTACCAGGTGCTCTGTTCGAAGAGACTACCCCCCGAACAGAATGCTTAACATTAGACAAACGGTTACGAGGGGTTGAAAGTTGCATAAAATAATGTTCCCAAGTAAAATTTATGCCATGAACCTTAAAGATGGAGTGGTTAGTATTGGACGAGAACTCATTACTGTGATTGTGAGTCCTCCAAAGACGTTTACACGGGCTGGTGACGAGGAGGAACTAATCAGAATAATTTTATTGTTATTTAAACGCTTTGTCGGAGACTTTGAATCTTGGCATGGACGAAAATAGTTCTTGGTAATTTTTACCTTCATGCGGTGCAAATTTAATCCTAGGAGAGCTGGGCTTTTTTTATCCATCTAAAACAGCCGAGGCCCGTAAGATCTCGGCTGTCCCGTACTTTATCCTACTGAAACTTGACAAGCATGTACTAATATTCAACCTAAATATACATAGGAAGTTTTAATTGAGTTTTTTGGTGTGGTCATTTACATTTCATGGGCTCAGGCGTGTTGACCCGTATCCATGCTCTGAGTACGTCAAAGCTGGCCTGTCTCGGAAAAATTGGCACTTCGCAAGAACTGTGCCTCCGATTTTTATAAAATTGGTGTCGAAATTATTGTTAAGACGTCACTGGAAAAAAGTTGAAGGCTCAGCACAGCACAGCAAGAACGCATTGCGACGATATCGCAGGAAAGTCTGCTCCAGGTCATTTGAGGGTTGATATGAGGAGAACGTGGAGTCATATAGCATAATGGTTCATGCCAAAGTAGGCTTTCGTAACAATACCTGGCGGAGTGTCAACCCGAGCTCCTCCGGAGCAAGGTTTCTGATAGATCAAGAACTGATATCGTCCGAAAGACTGGAAGTCAAACCGAGCAGTTTCCATGCTTAACTCTTTCCAAACCCAGGATAAAGCAGAGGATGCAATCGTTTGGAACTGAAACCGAAGGCTTAGAGGGTTCTTACCCGATTCTTACCCTATATTCATATCCGCATTTCGTCAGCACCGAGAGCGCCAAAATATGCTTGCTTAAAAAAAAAACTCCATGCACTCCTCTATTTGTTTATCCTTTTTTTTGGGGGGGGGCGGGTTGCTGGTGGGGGTCTGTGTTTATTTTCGTTCTTCTTATCTCTGAGGCAAAGACAGGGACAGCTCCTATTTTCTCACTGAGAAGACAAAACCTACGGGCAGCCCCGACCAACTTACCAGCTTCCCGGGAAAAGGTGAGGATAAAGACAGGGATGTGGGCAGGTCAAAAATGTTCTTGAAGACTTACACGCGAAATCCACTGTGGCAACCATTTCTAGACACAACAGAGGACCGAGTGATGGATGAACAGGAGAGATTGAATGAGGTAGGCAAGTGGACTGTGACAGATGACAGGAGAGGTAACTGTGTTGGGTCATGCACGTGTATCAACACGCTACAACAGACGAATCTACCTTTAAGATAATACAAATAATTCTACCGTATCTTTGGAATTGTTTTTGTACCCAGAAGGGGCTCATATTTTTAGAACCTTTTGGAAGAGTAATCCTTCTGGGGAGCATGCGGGAAAAACTCTCCAAGGATTATCAGAACTCCGAGTGTGACAATCTTCTGTCAATTCCGAAGTGTTAAGAAGTCAAGATCATTACCATTCAAAGTTCGTCAGCTAACCTTGGCGGGGCTGTCAGTACACCACCAACGTTCATAAGCCTCTTTTTTTTTCCTTTTTTTTTTTACAAAAAATGGGGATGGTTATTTCCTTTAACATTTGCAGTTTGAGCAACAGGAGCAAACAGTATCTTGGCTGGTTTCAGTGACGTGTGAGTTCAACACAAGAATAGCAGGGGCCAAGCAAATGCCCAATCTGGTCCTGTGCAGCATGTGAAAGCTTCTGTATAGGTCTCAGTCAACGTGTAGTTTCGTGACTTTTCCTCCCAACATCGAGGCCCGCCGCACTGCAGGTTCAACGCTCGAGTTTCGCCATGAGCCCTCTCCAAGCTCGGCAAGAGGTGCTGTCCGTCTCTCTCTTTTTTCTCTCCATGTTTTGGTCTCGGTGCGGTCGGCTCCACGGCTGGGCACTGCCTGGAACAAAAGCAGCCCGGTGGTGATGGTGGCGGCGGCCCAGGCCATGCACGAGCCCCGATTAATCTCTCTGTCGATTTAACGAATTTCGAGACCGCCGTGACCCCGTGAGACTTTTGCAACAGTTTCAATCTCCGCCGAGCCGCCGCAAGCAATCGGTCGCACGCTGGTTCCGCAGCCGGGCTCAGCGCGCCGCTCCTCCGGGGCATGCACAAGAGAGCACCCTGGTACGGTCCGTGGCTCGCCTTATCGGAGGCTCAGTTAAGGCAAATCTTTATTGGAAGTGCCGAGACCAAAGGGTGGAAAAAAAAGTCTGCGATAAAAGAAAGTGGCTGAGTACACTCGGGTCCTCACGATAAGCTGCCGCCGCAGAACACAGCCACAACGGTATCGTTTTAATTGCCATTGAAAAGGTTCAGCGAGGGAACAAATGGGTTTGCAATGGTTATCTGTTATCAACACGAAAGAATGGCCCGTTATTACAGAAGCCATCACACTGCCGATACAAGTCTTAAACACTCCTCTCAAGACGTGTGTAGAGGTTCCATTTAATCCTATAATTTGGCAGACCATTTTCTTTGATGGGGTATCGGCCTCCCCCCCCCTCTCTTTTTTGCGGTAGCCAAGGACGCGAGCATTAAGGCAAGGGAAGAGGAGGGCGCCGCAATGATCCGTAGGAGAAAAAGTGATTACACGAGTTAACAGTAACCAGACGTTTCGACACTGGCGTAGAGTATCTGTCTTTTCTGTTACTCTCTTTTTATCTGTCTAGCGTCATTACGTTTACGAGTGAGGTCTTCTGTGAAGAGTGCGCCCCATCGGCTCAGTGTACCGTCTGTTTGCCTCATAGTCCTCTAAGGACGAGGCCGGGGCAACGTCGGTCACTTGTCCGGACTGGGACTGGTTCTTCACCTCTCACGACAAAGATTCGAGATTCGACGCATAAAATCCTAGGCCAGCCATATACAATCGGCCGTCTATTTCACCCCCCCCCAAAAAAAAGGGGGGGGGGAATGACCACTTCTTTTCACATGAAACACCTTGTGTGAAACCACATTTAACTGACTAGTAGTACCAAGGCTATTGAGAAGTTCGCTTTAACGGCAGATGGATTTCCACTCTCCTCCTTGCCTGGAAGCAGCTCGCGTCTTGAATCGGAACTGGGAACCGGGGACAAACCGCTTAACTAGTTTGAACTTCCCAACGATCCGGTTAATTTAATAAGAATTGGGAATCATTATCACCTAATTGTACCGTCCATGAAACTCCGGAGCCGGGCCGTCTCAGCTCAGCGGCTCGTGGCCACATTTCCCCCACAGTGTCACTTCTCGCCCGTTTAACTCGTCATCCCTTTCCCCGGCGTAGATTAAGGGGTCCCGACCCCGCTCCGCCGCGCAACAATCGGTCGTCTGCCTGTCTGCCCGCGCAAAACCCAAATGACTTCTCCAATTCAGCGAACAGCTTTCCCCCAGAACGATTTATGCCGTCTGCGCAACGCTCCTGACAAGTTTATTAGATTGCTTTGGAAATCATCAGAAACCACTCAGTATGACTTTTTAATGCATGTGAGTTTTTTTCTCCCTACAAACCATTTTCAATATTTGTGCATGTGATTGCAAAATGTCATGTGTGGTAGTGTGGAGGAAACCTCACTTGGGAATCTTGGAACAACGACGAGTGGGAACGGCTAGGCTATTTATGC
Source organism: Acanthaster planci (assembly GCF_054643075.1). Classification (NCBI taxonomy): domain Eukaryota; kingdom Metazoa; phylum Echinodermata; class Asteroidea; order Valvatida; family Acanthasteridae; genus Acanthaster; species Acanthaster planci. The sequence continues at coordinate 12,610,667 of NC_141789.1, read as the reverse complement.
CTCCTAATTAAATCCAATCACTTTTCACAAAAGGCCTGGGAGCGAATTACGGCAGTATAAAATGGAGCAAGCAAAACAGCACGAGTGGAAGGCGGCAAATCTTCGTCCCCCTTTGAGAAACCTGATACTGCGAGTCGCCGCCACGCCATTCACGCTGGGCCAGCACCTTTTGTTAAACGGCCCAATACCAAGAACAACTTCATTTTTTTTACCTATTTTTTTTTCCACCGACCAAAAGCCAATCCTTGCGCCACGTGACCTCCCGTTGTTTAATTTATTTACTCTCCAAACAAGAGAACTTTACGCACCGGCGGACAGCGTGCGTGGGCCGCGTAGAGCGCGAGCTGGTTTTAAGTTTTGTGGGTTACCTTGTCGATTGGGAGGTAGTGTGGTAGATCTTTTTTCATGCGGTAGTCGAAGTCAAACCCTGACGAAAACCCGCACAGGCAGGAGGGGAGACATGGGGGGGGGAAGCTGTGCACGGAGCGCATGGCAGCGAGGCAGAGATTAGCTTAATCCGGGTTTGTTCCACTCCCCCCCCTCCCCGTGGGACCTTGGGCCACAGAAGCGGCACGGCCGGTGAATGGGGGGACTCGGGTTAATATTCTCGCCATTCTTCACCCAGGGAACTGTTTCATATTGGTAGCCGCGGAGCAGCCCTTTGATCGCGCCGGGCCTGGCGCCTACACACAACATAAGTTGTCTGCTGCTTGAATGCCGTGACAAATAGTGACAGATTGTTTGTCCGCGCAATTAGCCCAGGCTTGGTCTCCTGGTAATTGATCGCTCGTGGGGGAGTGTTCAGACTGCAAATGACTTTTTTGATCTTCATGAATAAAAATTTTACGAGGGCATTCATGGGCTGTTCCAGTCTGCCGAGCCTCTTTAAAGCCACCGAAATGGAAAAAAAAAAAATCTTAAAAACTTTTTTTCCCACTCATTCCAAGAGCGGTCCTTTTAGTATCGAAGGCTCCAACAGTCGCAGTTGAAAGGGAGAGCTACCGCGGCCCATTACTCCAATGTACACTGCGTAATTGCATTTAGATGGTCCCGTAGATACAGTGTATGAATTCTATTAGGTCTGGGGCCCCATGCCAAAACACACGCATACCAAATGAAATTGGACGCCGCCGACTAAATTTATCGTATTATAGTTATTATTTATTATCCAGCCGTCGAGGGGATAGCGCAGTGCAACAGTGTGTTTTTCTCGGGCCGCGGAAGAGTTATTGGAGAGAGTCACACAGCGCTCCAGGGAGACCGCTGGTCGCGTTTACTGGGGCTGCGTCATCGAGGTAGCCAACTTTGATTGGGCAGGGCCGGACCTCAGTGAGTGAGAGGGGGGAAAGAAAGAGAGGAGAAAAAAGCAGGCCGAAGGCGGCACTCAGATTCTCCCACTGCAATTTCCCACTGACAGATGACTTGAACTCTCGTGGTCGGATCGGATGCTTATTGAGCGTTTCACTCGCCACCGATACGCACACTTCTTGACATGACGGTGAACCGCGTGGATGGAACCGACGAAACATTTTTCTACCTCCACACGCCTTCCGGTATATCACCCTCCTTGGAGTTTTAGAGAGTCTTGAAAGTTTAAACTAAAGCAGTTTATTTGAGACAGAATAAAGGGGAAACTGCGGGCGCAGAAGAGATCGTCTCCACTGATTTCGCCAGTCGTTTTGCCTTTTTCTAAACGAAAATGTCGAGCAGCAACAAGACTCTTACGGTGAGTATCAACTCGGCGTTCTCGAGGCCGGAGTACAACGCCTCGCCGACAGCGGGCAGCACGCCGACCAGCCCCGAGAAAGTGCCCGCAGACCCAGGACGGGAGAACCTGTCGTTCCGCGTGGAGTCCCTTGTCGGCGTTAAGCACGAGGATCCCGCACCGTACGCGGCCACTGAGGTGGACCGGGGCGGTGCGGGCGCAGTCAGGGACCATATCGATTCGAGCTGCGTCGCCAGTAGTCCCACTCCGTCCAAGCCTGCCACGTCCCCGTGTTGTGCCTCGAGCCCCTCCTTCACATACACCGTGGAAGGCATCCTGGCGTCCAAACCGCCCCACGTCTCGCACAATACCAACAACCTTCTTAAGCACCACCACCAACAACAACAACACCCCCACCACCACCACAATCACCATCACCCTAGACCCGGCGATTTATCCCCGACGAGCAAGACGTACACTTGGGGCAGTTCGAGTTTTCCGTGGATGCAGGGAGCCCAGCTATCGCCCAATTCGCTCAGTAAGTTACGTACTGTCTCTTGCAAGAGTAATTGTACTTGTAAGTTGTAGAGAGGGTATCCCGCTAAGTCGTGTATATCATTGTGTGAATGTCCTAGTTTTTAAGACAACTTAAATACCGTAACTCCTTCAAAAATTTCAGAGGTGCGGGTTGGCATAGCAAATAACAATTTTGCTTGGAGAATCGACCAAATTGAACACACGTCGGTCAGTCACGAGAAAATTTGAAGTATTCAGATAGTTGGAATCCCACCTGGTTTGTGGATATGCAATCAGTGTAACCGACTCTGACAGGGTTTCGTCCTCAGCGTTCCAGTCAATGGCTAATGTTGAACATTCAGCCTTTAGAAATAATTATATGTTATGACTCATGGCACTTAGAATACCACCGTTTTTGTTACAGTAATTATCGTTGTCGAGTTCGCGGGGCAAAATGCCATTGACTGAGTCACCCTGTTTTGGTCAGCCGACATGGCCAAATTAATGTTCTGGTGCCGTTTTGTTTGGATCTGAAATGCATGCATGCGTGCATAAAATGATCTAGATTTTACGCTAAAAATATAGTCTCGCCCTCGAAACGTTGTTTTGGGAAAAAAAGAAGACGTGGACTAAATGGTTGGGCTCATTTGGTTGAAGATCTTTGACATTATGAGCTTCATGTCATTCACTTGATTCTTCCAAAACTGGACAAGCATTTAGGTCCTTCCAAGTTCGACAGTAGTTACAAACGTGAAAACCATCTTCAAGCAAATGATCCGGTAAATGCTGGTCAGATAGAGGCAATGACACGGACTATTGTGCGGAATTATCATTATACACTACACTTCCATAACCTTAAATTCGCTCCAAAGTATATACTTTCTCATATGTGTCTCGAGACTGAGAGTGTTCTCGACAGAGGTTTAAGTTACTCCTTGTGGTTTTGCCCAGATCACCGTGAATAAAGATGAGAAATTTAGTGTGAGTTCTTGCCTGGTGTTCTGCGAAGCAAATATTCGTTGGTCGAGTGGTAAAGACGTTAAATGGAGGTCATAGACATTGGTGCGACTGCGAATTCCACTAGAGCAACCGTGTTTTGGGTTCATGGGCTCTTCAAGAGCACCCCAAATTTGCCTCTTTGACCAGTAAATTCTTGTCGTTACAGACACGCGGGCAAAACAAGTCCTATCTCCATTACCTTGTCAACATGACAAGCTCTTGCTTCGTGTAAAGTTCGGGGATTGGAGGGGTATATTTTTGCGTGTTCTTGGGACAGTCAGTCAGTATTAAATGCTTGTACCGGTTACATTGCCCCTGTTTTCCCGGACTAATGTCGGATTCAAAAAAGGAAGAACACCCCTGTTTAGTTTGTCTTTTCCCACTGTGGATTAGAAATTGCAAGGTAAAAAGTCACCATGGTTGTGCATGGTAGACCTATCATATAGACGTGGGAGGCACGAAATGAAAGATTTATGGACTGACATTGCAATTGGCCATGAATGCTGTTGGTAGTCGGAAAGTATGAACACAATACTTAAGTATTCGAGTCAATTTGTATCGACTTAATCTACGTGTAGACATGGCAGATAATTGTGGGCTGAAAATCTGGGGTTTGTGGTAAAAGTGACGAAAGCATTCCTGCTGATAGCACAAACTCCAACATTGTTTAAGAAAGCTTTTTATTTCAAAAGTTCACAAACTTAGTTAAGTTTCAAATTAGCTATTCATTCCGAAAAGAATATGGACAGACTCATGAACAGTCCCCAAAAAAGTGAATTTCAAAATCTCAACTTACGTACTCAATATTTTCATCTCCCAACTCAGAACATAAGTAGTTTCCTCAAAACATATCCAAATCTGTAACCCCAAAGTAGTTTTTCTTTGATTTTCGCCGATAATATTACTTGTGAAAACAGAATTCTCGTAAAAACTGCTTAAAACTCGTTGTTTGCTACTCAGTTTCAAAGGGATAAAGGTAGGATCGTACCTTGAATAAATCCACAACGCCTCTTAATTTTGGGGTCAGGTATTTGTAAATTGTTGTGCTACTTGAGAATACAAATTAATGCTGCAAGTCCGGGTTCGATAGCACGTTGAAAACGTGTGAAAGACTGCAAGCCCACATTCAGATTTTTTTCTTTAAATAGAATATAACTGGCAAGGCACTACTTCCCGCATTTTTTCCAGTTCTATGCACCAGTACGTAAATTAGATCAACCACCAAGAAATTGGAATTTCGAGTATCAATAAAAACTGCAATATTATTGCTGAAACAGTTATTGAAAGGACCGTAAATCACATTCGATCGACCGCGTTAATACTGCGTTAGCATTTTGAACGGAAGTCGAGCGTAACGAGACTCTGTCAACAGAGGGCGGTGTCACGTTCCCGTTTCGGGCGATGTTCAGATTAGACGCACGGAAAGTTGTAAGTAAAGTGAAATTGTCCCACAAATTCGGAAAAAAACTTCATACAGCTGCATCAAACAATTTGGTACAGCGTCACCAGGTGACACTGAAAATCATTCAATGTAGGTGTTTTTCGCACCGAGCTGGAAAAGTACAGTGTATATTTCAATAGTGTCGGTTGGCCTATACGATCGGCCACCCTCGAAATAAGGCCACTGGGACTTCACACATCATTCTGTTATGACAGGGACCCTTGTGTTATCGGTATTGGACAGCAAAGAATGCAAAGACTTGGGGTCTCGAATTTATCCTGTTAAAAGCAGGATCTTTTACAAAAAAGTTGTAGTAACTGTGATCTTATTATCGGTACTTATACATTTTGTCATTTCATAACCCCAACCTAGCCCTGTCTCTTGTATCCTCTGTAACGCTCTTGCAAGACCCTTTGCAACAATAACTAATCTTGTTTGTGTTATTTTTTTCGTCATTTCTTTACTGCGAACCGGGTCAATGTCACAGAGCTCTTTACTAAGCAAGTCTTTGCTTGAAAAAAAGGTGGTTACTAGCCGAACGTGTGCTTTATAATGAGCTATGACTGGTGTCGACCTCATTTTTGCTTAGCACACCGATGTTAATATTCCTCAGCAGTGCGTTCTGCCATAGAGAAAGGACAGCTTTATCTGCCCCAGAGCCCTGCGCCTCAAGTTCGGGCCCGATTCACTTGGCTATGGCTTGAAGTTACACACGACTCTACGGGCTGCTGTCACTACCGTAGACTCGTGCGTAATTTCAAGCCGCTGTCAACTCAAGTAATTCGGACACGACCCAATGTTGTCCTGAAATCTCTGTCATATTATCAAGCACATGATCATAAATACTATTCCTTCGGTTGGCAATCAAATCCTGATCACTGCTGCTGAGCACTTGGTCATTGTCTTAAAAATTAACCAAGTTCAGGTCGTGCACAGGAACTCAGAAGTGAGGGTGGAGCACGTTCTATTGCAGTTGTGGGGGACAATTCGTGCCGGTAGCAGACACGCGGCTTAGTCGCCAAATTTACACCGGCGCGGCTCGCATCGATCTCATCAGGCTCGCTCCGCCGCAGTCACCCGACTTCGACATGTTACGCGAGTTGTTCAAGCGGATCGTGGCCGCATTCCACTGGAGATCTGGAACAGACCTAGTCCCTCCCCGTCCCAGCTGTTGTGAGTACGGGAAATTGCGGCCAACTTGGCAGCAGCAATTTCTCTGACGGGAAGTCATGGCTTTGCTCACTGAACACTCTTCGGCTCGCCCAGAGCCGAGGGAAGACAGTAAAACGATGTCGCGGACCGGAACGCTGTGGCGGCGTTCGGGAGCACTTAATGTATGGACATAACTCGGGTTGGCACAGAGAAAAAAAAATCTGTAATTAGTCCCTGGTCCTAGTCGCGTAGCCAGTCGTTTCCCTGAAGTCAAAGTGTAGACTGAAAAAAATTGAGATTGGTGGCAGTGATGTTTCGTCCTTTATCTTTGTGTCTGAACTATTCGAGCATAGAGCTACGGGTTTGTAGCTCTATGGTTCGAGTAACGAGTGATCCTCGACCTCTGTCACGGTACGGAAGGGCGGCCTGGAGCGGAGGACAGAATCACTCCTTGCCGGGAATTGGAAACCCTGCTTACCAGCAAACTCCCTGCTTACCAGCACATACGTTTTAACTCCTGGAGACCATTTTGGACTAAAAAAGAATCAGGGAGGCCAATATTCTATCCAATATTCTGGCTATAATATTCTGGCTAGTAGACTAAACTGCCTGTATGGGGTACTTACGCTGTTCATGTGTATCACGGTTAGTTCATTATTCCAAATGCATGGTTACATATTTTGGAAATATTACACTTTATTTAAATGGGAGCTAATTTACATCTGCCTTCAAAAATTGGTAAGGCTCTTGGCAAATCCATCACGAGTCCGGTCAGAAGTCCAGCCAAAAGACCAGCCACAAATAACGAGATGTACAGTGACATATCCTTTGTCACAGTTCATCATTTTGAATGGCTTGTGACTGGACGCGACTACATCCCTACGACTAAACGAAATGGTACTTCACATCATGTTTAAGTGCTTTGGCAGCAACACTACAGTGTTATTATCAATTAAACCCATAGATGGTGGACACAAAAACACAGGCAGCTCGCAGTATGAACAAAACCAAAGACTATAGGTGCCTCATACCCATTGCCAGACTCCTTTGTCCTGATGTCTGGCTCATTGTAGTCCCAAATCTTGGATTTTTAGGACTTTTACTCAACAAAGGACTAAGGAGGGGCAAAGTGACAACTGGGTCTAATCTCTGACGCGTAATCGAGGGCACGGCACAGAGTGGAGAAATTTAATTTTCCGAGCCGACCGCGTGCGCTTAACAAGTCACAGTTTGTTTTTCTGCCAAGTTCCATCTTTTGTCGTTAGCGGAAGGTCTGCGGCAGCATCCCCGCCCCCCCCCTTCGTAAAATTTACGACCACCAGCTGGACCATACACCGATGCATGAAGTATATACGACGGGAGATTTTTGGTTCAATGTATGCATCCCCAAACTAATTTCTGAAATTCTCAGTTGAATTGTGTTGTTTATGGATCCCTTCTTCTTGGCCTGAAAAACGGGCGACTAAAACAACTTGCCTGAGGACCTTTTGACTGCATTTCGCAATGCTTTCGTTGTTACTTACGACTTCTCAACACTTCCTTTTCAATTACAGTAACAGTTGTTTCTCTAGAACCAAGTCGTAATGACTTACTAGCAGCCTGCAAATATGGAAAAGTAGTGCATCGAGTGCAAAATTTGTGGTCCGACAATTTGGCGGCAGACTTTTCGGGCAGACATGTGGGCCGGCGGTGTAGCTATTGCTGTTCATCGTGTTGGGACTAGCAGAACAGTACATACAGTGTATTATACAATATGTATGGTTGTCGATGGTGAACACTTGGTAGCCCGTACTCGTACGTTTGCCCCTCTTTTCCCGAGTTTCAATCAAGCATTTTATTTGCCCTCCCCTGGGTGTTCCCGGGTCCCGCAGGATTCATTCCAGGCCGGTCCGGCGACTTGTAAATTACCGACGGGGAGATAGAAGTGTAACTACAGATGGTTCAACTGGTCCGCTCAAATCGTTACACGGTCCTTTACGACAGTACTGCGGGCTTGGGTTGGGGGAAAAAGAATTCGCGGACAACAACCGCGTGTAATGTATGTCTGAATGCTTTGTCTCCCGCCACTGTTCTCAATTAGCCGCTCGGGCGAGCAATGTAAACAGCAGAACCAAACTCGCGAACCCAATCGCGGAGATGTAATTTGTCAGCCCCCCACAACAACAAGCCCGCGGACGCAGGGGCGATAAGCGGGCGATGCTTGGAATAAGGAAATTCCATCGGCTGCATGAACGAGGCCTGGTTTTGTCACGGGGTGGTTCCTCCACGGCGTATCGGGTTAAGTCAACCCACCAACACAGACTCTCCCTTGGCGACGTTGGGGGGAGACACCCTGACACTCATCTCTAAACCAACAGGAGTATCATTTTCTTCTGCCGCAGAAACCCGCGCCATAAGCAATCTCTCTCGCCACCCGTGCCTTATCAGTATCTGGTCTTTCCCTCCATCCAATGCAGGTGTTACCAACGACGGCCGACCGTACGGTGCGACCCCGCCGGGTGGGCCGGGCCCCAAAGTACAGTGCACGCTGCGCAAACACAAGACCAACCGGAAGCCGAGGACGCCCTTCACCACCTCACAGCTCCTGTCGCTGGAGCGCAAGTTCCGCCAGAAGCAGTACCTGTCCATCGCCGAGCGGGCCGAGTTCTCCGCCTCCCTCAACCTCACCGAGACCCAGGTCAAGATCTGGTTCCAGAACCGGCGGGCCAAGGCCAAGCGCCTCCAAGAGGCGGAGCTGGAGAAGCTCAAAATGGCGGCCAAGCCCGTCCTGCCGCCGGGCTTCGGGTTCCCGTTCCCGCCCACCTACTACTCGTTGGGGCACATCCACCGCCACGCGGCCATGCCTGGCTTGATTCAACCGCTCCAGTTCGCACCCTACTCGTACTTTCCCGGATCGGCCTCGGCGGCGACACATCACGGACCATCGTCAAGCCTTATGTGTCCTTATTCTGCTTCGGGAGCGCTATAGCCAGATGATTTCGGATGAGTTCCATCCCTTAACAATCATGTTGGAAATTGAACTTGTGTGATTGATTACGGACCAACAGAGACTATTATCCGAAAGCTCGGCGAACGACACCTTACTCTGCAAAGAAATATCGACTCCATTCTTGCAAAACGTACTCTTGTAAAAAAAACCCACCTTTAAAGCAACTGTGAATGTAGTAACTTCAATCCACAGATGCCTACATTCGATTTATTATTTGAAAAAAACAGTATTACAACAAAAACATAAAAAAATTCTGAGTCAAATTTAAAGTCTATTTTACGATTAGTGGAGAACAACTCGAGAATTTTAAAACGCTTGAAGACTGTACACTTTGTTTCTGCTGGGGCCGAAATTTCACATCTTGATCATATAGAACTTTAAAAGGTCCATTGGTGGCCCCCGTCTTTATTAGTCACCGAGCATGTCTGTGTTCACCCCTGGTTACGACGCGACTGTGCTCAGATAACTCGGCTGTGGCTGAAAATTACACATGATCCAATGCAACATTGAAGGCCATAGCTTGGGACCTCCATCGGTGTGGAGCCGTAGCCAAGCACGAGCGTGCATGTAGGCTTACATGTACACGTAATTTGGAAGGGGCCTACCACTTCCTTTATTTTTTAAGTAGAATTTAAAGCTGTGACGAAAGCACAGACTGACGATGGATAATACCCTCGCACATGGCCAAAAGTATTAAAGATTTAATAAGAAAATTCCCACCAAGCTGACATTACTTGTCGCTGGGCAGTTTAAGAAAAAGTAAATTGAAAGAGTAAAAATTGAGGTCACCAAGCCAGTCGCTGTTCCGTTTGTCCCAAGGCATTTTGTGCACTGTGCATAATGATGGCGATAATAGCCACGCTCAACTGTTGTCCAAACTGTTCGAGAATTCTTCACAAAAAATTTCAGGGTCTTAATCTTGTTTCCTATGTTCTGCACTCCCACCTTCTTTAAGACTCGGACGTTGCCCCCGCCTATAGGTCTCTCTGTGTGTTCGTTAAGAATAGTGATCATGCAAACTTGTCATTGATTATATGCATATTGTGCTAACCAACCTTACAAAGTAGGCCTACAAAGAGCTCCAGTCTCGCTGGGACGTAAAAACGTGGGAAAAGGGATTCCATTAAAAATTGAACGCAGAAGCAAAATCCTTGGGTTTTTTGGAGGGCATGTCACAGAATCTTCCTCAAACACCATGAATAAAAACCATTGGTTTTCTAAAGTGTCGACAAATCACCCGGATGACAAAATGATGTGCGTTTGAACCTCGTTGCATTGTGGGTCATGACAAATTGCACGCATGCAGGAAACTTCCGGGGTCAAAATGACCAATTTTAAGTACACTCGCCATCTGTACTTGGACATGAAAGTGACCACTTCCATTGCATAGCCTTATCAAAGGCTCTTCAGTGGGCATTGCACACTCGCATTTATTACATATCTGCTATGTCACCACTATTTGTTTTGTATGCAGAAACTGCTTCATGGTGTTGGCTGCGAAACAGGTGGCAAGTCCACTGGATGAGACCACGGTTTAACAGCTCCATGATGAGACTGACTGATAATTGACCCAGTGTCACAAACAATCAGTGACTCCAAAGGAACCACTGAATGACTTCACAGCATTTCTTTACGTCACTGTGACTTCCTCAGTCAAGACTAGTAAGGCTTTTGTCGCGGCCTGGAAAAAAAAAAACAACAACCAGAGCGAGGCTCCTTATTTTGCCCTCAGTAATTATACAGCATCCCCAATTCTTGTTTTTTGTTGGAATTTCTGACGGATATTGAACGTGAATTAATCGATGCATCCACTGAAGTATCTTGCTTTTGCGGCATCAGATCATACATGAAAAAAAAAACCCAAATAAACCTGGAATGATATTAAAATGCAGACCATTTCATGAAGGTCCCAATCGTTACGATCGTGTGGTGAACGATCGTAGTTACCTTTCAGCATCTTTAAAACCCTGTTCTACGTGCAAATTTTTTCTCCATAAAATCTTCCACAAAAGTGAGTTATTTCGTTTCGTGTCCCGTGTTACGCGATTCAAAGCAGTCAGCGCTCGAAATACGAAAATGCAGATAGCCGAGGTTGCCGTTCAACTACGCCAGTGTCTATTTAAGTGTGTAAGTTATTTGTAAATAAGTACCATACAATGTGTGTATTTATCTATATATTTGGCAAGTGATATAGCCGTCAACCTAAGCGAGTTTAAATGACTTAATAAAAAAAAAGTTTATGTCGGTACAACTGGAATTTCTTCGCTGTGGTTTGCTTGTTTGTTTCAGTAATGGTGTTTATATTGTGTACACGGACAAGCTCGTGCAGCTGCTGAGCGCTGGACCCACGTTGTCACCAAAATTAATAATGGGTTCACCTATCGCGTGGGTAGTATTTACAATTTAACTTATGACAGATTTTTTTTTCGGCCGATGATACATCAAAGCGAGACACTGGTTACTACGGCCAATACCGTCAGTGTGCAATGCCCATTAATTTTGACCTATTTAGGAGGGACCCCGCTTGATTGAAGAAACTGTTGGGCAGGGAAAGTCCGTTCAACTGCCTGTCATTTTGTCCTTCTGAATAACAACAAGAAGAAAAAATACATTTACTGAGATAACAATGACACCGGCGCACAACAATTGCGCAGACAGTTCTAAGCAAAGTTTATTTAATGGTGAGGAGGGCGGTAAATGGACTATTGTGGGTTGTACTTTCGGGGGCTCGGAGATTTCATTTTTTCTTTTCTGTTCCGCGGAGAGAGCGACGAGTTTGACATATCACCGTCTTTCATCCCTCGTGGGCACGGACAATGCAGGGATTGTCGGCCCAGTGGCGATGGTGGGAAGTAGAGCCGCCTCAGTCGAAGTGAAAAGCCGTGGCGCCGCACATACTCGACGGGTAGCCGGACAAATTTGGAAAACCCCGTCCATTGTTCAAGGGATGACTTTCTCTCCGCTTGACTGTCCACCGACAAGGTGCTGGCAATATTGACAACAGAACAGAAAAATAAATTCCGAAAAAAAAGTTTGGTTGGAATTCTGAAATGACACAACAATGCCATCCAAGAGATTGTTTAATGGTCCAATGAAACGCATATTGGGCTTTTGGGGGGTTTCGTGTGTAATTTTCTTTCCTCTTGAGAGGCTTTTTTCCACGCTTTGTCGTCGGCGTCGCTGCGACGGATCCGTGGCACAATGGTACGAGAACTTTTAGACAAAATCGTAAAGCGGTGGTGGAGTGCGTTTCGCCCCGGGGCAAGTATAGTATCGAGAGGGAATCAGTTGACAATGGGCAGAGTTTGATTCCTGGTCCCGAAAGGAAAGAGACACGTCCCCGTGATACCCTTGCGTGCCTCGTCCAACCATCCAGCCGTGCCCGGCCCGCGCTGGGACAGCAGCGTGTCGATTCTTTCTTTCTTTCTTATTTTTTGGTTACAGTGGGAGGGTGATCGATAGCCTGGGGCATTTTTCGCTTGCAACATTTTATGCCAGTGAGTAACAATCATCTCCAACGACACAAGCCTCAAGTATAATGACAGATAGAAGCATGACGCTGGCTTATAATGATGTGCGGACTAGAGGGCCTTAGAAATTCAAGAATGTATATACACATGCATTTTGCACACGAACTCCGAAAACAGCTTTCTTCGACTTGGACTCGGATAATCAGGTCACTTGGCTTAAGGTCGACGGTTCCACTCAATTGCATGGAGTATAGGCCTGAAGACAGTACATCAATACACTATCCCAGTACGCCTGCGCTGTAATTTGTACGAAATGGAAACAAATTGGGGATTTGTAATCTATTTGTTTTGGGTTAGTTATTATAAAGAAGACCATGGAAAATGGAGTTCGTTTTCAACAGTTAAAACGCACTCCGTCTAATATGTGTGCGAAAAACACATGAGCCAAGTGTCGTTCCAGTGTGCCTGAGCAACGCACGCAACAGGTCCATTACTGTTTGACACCCGTTGGTGGATGTAGTATTCAAAGGGTGTTGTTTGCGCTGTGATCGATCGTCCGAACAATCGCAGCAGGAGAACGTGGAAATCCAGTTTTCTTGAAAAAAAAACCCAGGATCTTGTGTTCAGAATTTGAGATAATATTTAGTGTTTACATACACTACGAGAAAGGTATTTCGTAACTATGCAGTCCCATTATTTGTATGGATTGCGCTGTATTTTATGTGCAGGTGCAATCCGCTTGCGACCCCCATGTAGGACAGACTGTCTCATCTCAGATCCGGAATAGACCTAGTACCCCGCATTAGTCACGCCGCACAACACTTGTCACCATCTCAAAACCTTGAAATCAAAATGCAGAGTGCAGCAGTGACGTGTGACGATCATGTAGGGGATTCAGCGATTTGTGTGCGTTTCCTTTGGATATAACAGCTCAAACTGCCAATGTGAATGTGGAACTCCATAAAACAATCGGATAAAATGAGTGACCGAACATGCGGCGGGTGGGAAAAGCGCGAGATGGCCCAACTTCACTGAGCACTTATCACAGATGCCAGAAACTTGAAGTATGCTTATGCAGTGGAAGAAGACTTGTTTAGTCAGTTTGGGCCTGGAAAAGCAAGACAGGAAATATGATGTCACATGACCAAACCGGTCCTGAGAGCTGGAAATTCTCTACCGCGCTGGACAGTAACTTCTGATCGTCCGGGGTAAGCGAATGGTGGAAAGTTGGTGACCAGGAACGGGAAAGTGAGTTGCGTCCTCGGTAATATCTATACACTTATCCCAGACCATCCTTGTGGAAAGCCGAGGACGAAGAACTTCAAACTGATATATGTTTTCATCATTAGTTCCTCAACTTATCCGCTCCGAGCGGAACAAAAGAGGGCGCGTTTTTTTAGTACTCACCGCATAGACGCGCCATGAGGCGCGCAAGTATATGCGCGTTTGACGCGGAGCACGCTGAGTACGCGTATCTAATTTATTCTGGCATGTATGGTCTCTGCGTACACGCAGAACGCGTACAAGAACCCGCTTGTATCCATCTGTCTTTCTTTCGCCGATTGGGGGTGCACTTCAGCTCGGGAGAGATTCCTCTTCAAGCATCTCCACTACTGTCTTACTCGATTCGAGAAGTAGAGAAATTATAAACCAGTCCCTCGCTGATTAAGTTCAAACACAGTCAAAGAATTTATGTCAAGGCCTAATAACCACAATTTTCTTAATGCTGAATATCCATCGCAATGACGATTTTCTCAAAGGATATTATTTTGTTCGTCGAGATAACTGATGAAAAGTTTTCCCACGTAACATTTCACTTTCCATCTCAAGCACCGCATTTTATATAGCATGTAAAGATATTCACTGACACTTAATCGAAACGCTTATTCTTAATATTATTATGAAACTTTGTGTCCCATGCAAGCCTCCGTATGAACGACCACAACACGTAAAATGGAAGTTCTGCATAATTTTATGTGTCACCAGAGCCGTGTTTCACTAGCGAAGAGAATCGGTGTGACACCAGCGCCCAGACTTCAGGTTGGTGCAAGGAACTACTCAGACCCACAACACTTGTTGGAAGGCACACACACTTGGGGGCAAAAACTTAAGGAAAGCAGACACTGCTGATTCTCTGAACGGTGTTCAGTTTCATTAACAATGAAGTCAGTGAAACCCCTAGAGAAATACAAGTTGCATGTGATACTCTAGGGTGGTTCTTTCAAAACAATGGCGTCTGCAAACTCGTTACAGCGGGCTTGGCCAAATAACTGCGGGCGTTTTTTTTTTTTTTTACTGCACGCAAAAATAGTTGCAGGTTTTGGTCAGCTCTCTTGATGTCTGGCTGAACTTACAAGACAAGGAGGCTGACATTTTCAGGTAGTCAGCGGCCGATGGAGAGCTCTGGACGCGGCGCGATCAGATTTGACTGTGTCTGTCAATAGATATCGTATGTTACGGTGAAAGCGTTACAGGCCCGCTGCGTGCCATGTTTGTTTAACTTATTGGCGTAATCACTGTGTAAACACGCCAGACAAATGCGACAGTAATTGGGCCGTCTGTCGTCGCGAGCAGAGCACCGGTGCAAAATGCGAGGTGGTATCGAGAGGCTTGAGTCGCCCGCATGCATGCTCCGCGGTCCCAAGCCCGGCTGGGCCAAGCCCCGAGAGTGTTACCACGCGGGACCCTGGGATCAAAAGCCCGTCGGCCACTACAGGTGCACTCTATTGGCCAGGGAAAAAAAAACAGAGGGGAGAGAGAGAGCTAGGTGCAGGTGATCCGGATTGCTTCGGAAATTGTCAGATTTTTCGCCCAACGAGCCCCGTCCTGCGACCAATTTATACCCCGGGCATGTCGAGAAGTTGGTTCTCTCTTGTACAACTATAAGAATAGAGGGGGGGGGGATATTCTGAAAGGATACGAAAAGAGGGGGAGACGGAGAGAAGAATGCACTGCGAAGCATGTTTCTTGGCTTCAGTTGGCCCGGCCCCGCGAGGCCCCCAGGCCCCATCGAGTGGCATGTGTGTTTCTCATTAGCGGCCCTGTAGAGACCAATTGGTGGGCCGCTGCAGAAAAAAAAAGCGGCAGCCTGAACGTCAACGGTTTCTAATTAGTTAGAATAACAGAGGGAGACTGCGGGGACACGGAAGGGAGTTCTGAAGGTCTGCTGGGTTCATACGTTGTACCAGCGAGCAAGGAAAAAACTTCAAACGAAGGAAGGTAAAAACGCAAGCTGACGGGCCCAGCCGGCCCGGGCCTTGTCCCTTGTTAACTCACGAATTACGGCCGACGCCACCAGTCTTCCCGCCGAGGCTGCAAAACCGCTCAGTGCCCGGCCCCGCAGAAGTTTTGACCATCTTTATGGGCCCTTGATGTATTTGTTCTGCTAATGATAAAAGAATATTTTATAGATTGGTCGTTACACCAGTTCAAATCGTTTTAGAAGGTTGAGAGAGTTATGTGGGGTGCCCCGACGATGCCGACTCAAGGATCCTTTTTTTAACCGCCCTCTTGTCTGTTTATAGCTCGGCTGTCCCGTTCCGACGCGGCAGTCATCAGCAAACCGGGTTGTTCGGGGTCAGCGCCGTCGGACTCGTTGAGTATCTAGCCGCATCCCGGTATCCCAAGCTCGGGGTCAGACTTATCTTTCACTTTCAGCCACGATTGTTGTCTACAACCCCAGTCCCATTTGTCTTTCACTTTTCGTCGGTATTTCTGTCAGGAAGGTCACTGTTCTGTAATATTTTGCGCTGAAGGGACGGACCTCTAATTTAAAACTAGTAATAGGTAATAGCTTTTTGGGAAACTTGTTTCTTTTCTGATTGCAACCCTCATGTTACAAGGTCGCATTACCACTACAAGGGTTTCACTACACAGTGCCTATCAGAAAACTGGACCAAGTCTGCGCATCTCCATGCGAGGAGATCGCAAATTTCACGGAGAAGACACGGGATGCCGTACTAAATGGTGACGCGCGGTTGAGATTGGATTATCTATAAAAAAAAAATAGGGCACGCATCAACGCGTCTTCAAGAACATTCTTCGGAACCAGGGCAACCTCTTCATTTGCATGTCACAGAGGTTGAGTCGTGTATAGACCACGAGAGGAAGGAAACACATAGACACAGAACGTGACGGTCGGAGACTACCCCGCCGCCGAATCGGTCATACTTCGGCAGCGAGAATCGTCGCATTATCGGGGGAACTTACACAGAGGCAAGAACCCCAACAATCAATTAATAACGGGTCGAAACTCGAAGGCGAAGTGATTTCACCGCATGCAAGCGGAAGGCCACCTGCCGTTCTCCCAGCCCTCTTTTTTTGGGGGGGGGGTTGGAAGTTTAAATTGTCGGCTGCACTCTGTTCCCCCATCAGCAAGTAGTCATCCCGACCATGGAGCTATGATCCCACGAAATGCGCTTTCACTGTTGCGAAACAGATCCCCACACAAATCATCTTGTTCATGGCAGGAAAAAATATCTGATCTTCTACAGCAGGGCTTTCTTTTTATTTCGTCCGTTGTGTGACAAGCCCACAAGCACAAAATAACGGTAATAACAATGGAATTTACTAAGCACAAAATCTATGAAAACGTGTAAAATAAGACATGAATAAACTCACTGAGAATATAAAACTAGGTATTGATATAAAATGCATTGAAATTACAGGGAATGCATTCAAACACATCTGAATTTATAAATCACACCAAGGTATGTAATATCAAAGGATATCAATACATCTATTCCGCTCACATAGGAACCTACTGGAACATTGACATCGTGGAGACATCGAGAGCCTATTAGGGACCAGACAAAATTTAACTTTTGTTTCGGAACCCCATGAGGTGTTTTCCATGGGGCTTAAAGTTGGTGGACTACTCCTTTCTGGACCCGCCATTTTGTTGTTGACTAAAAGAAAATCAACCTCGTCTCCCTCCACGAAACAGCGCCGCTGTCGTTTGGGCCCAGGGATTCGAGGGGCCAACTAATTTCTTCGCATGACGCTTGATTCGGTAATCACAGATTCCCCGCTGCTGCGGGAGTGTGGAAACAAGTTAGCGCGTTCAAACGCCGCCGCCGGGGTGCCCCGCTATCGCCCCTGCCGGGAACGCGGTGAGTTCTGACGGGCCGACGCGGCACACAACAGACCGGCCAACAAGAGCAAGCCGATTTTAAACGCGCCATTCCCACCAACTGCTGTAACTACTGGCTCAACAATATCGACAATCGTGGCCAGCACAAAGGAAACAGTTCATCAGTTTGTGCTGGGTCTGGCTCGCTCCTCACACTATGTGCGCTGTGGAAGCCTCAACCCAGACCGAGCCACTCTCAATTGGGATATTCAATCCGCGCCAGTGAAATCAATCCTATGATTTAAGCCCTAATTGTATTACTCCTTGATTGGTAGTTGGGTCGGAAATTGTTGCTGGTAGCGAGTCTTTGGACGGGCCCACATGCGGAGTCCCTCCGGAGCTCGTGGGGCCGTGCTAGCAGGCGCCACGTCGCATACCGGCGGCAGGGTTTGTAACCCCGGCTTTGCGTCCGTTAGACAAACTGCTGATCAAGTCTGATACACTTACAATTACAGCGGCCCCTTTTGAGTGCCGCCGTGGCGGCTCGTCCGTGCCAGCGATGGGGGTAACACCCCTGTGGGACCCCGGGGGCCAGCCTGATATTTCCGCGAGTTGCAGAAGCCACGGGGTCGGGATCACCGAGGCCGACACCGCTCCGTGTCGGTCGCTCACCGTGCATTAGTAATTGGGCAGTCTTCGGAGCCCTTTTACGAACGGAATGAAGATGATGGTCCAATGATCCTGTATAGAGGAAGAACAGATGTGTTTCCGCTCAACGGGTTTAAAGGTCCACGCCAGCGCCAGTCTTGCTGTGTTTGGTGCTGTGGAGTTTCATGTCAAGAAAAACGAAGAGCAACAAGAAAAAAAAAAACCCCAAAAAACAGACTGTCAATTGTTTGCACATACTAGCTCTTCTTCATCGGCTGAACGTACCCATTACCTCACCAGCAAAGATGTGACGTCACAAAGAATAGCCACAGACAGCTTTGTTACATTTGTTTCTGGAGACGATTAGACCGACGGACGCGTGAGCGTTGTCACACTGCATTTGCGGAGTTGAGCGTCTCCCACGGTAATCACAACAAAAACATGGAGTTATCGGGCAGACCTCCTTCTAGTTCTCCCGACTCATGGGAACTTGAAGGATGATTGCACTAACTTAAGCCCCCCCTGAGCAGAGTGTAAAATCAACCAAGTTCCGGGCTCAGTAATACGCAAGCTGACATCACTGGAGGTTTCTCCAACAGAAGTTAAATTATTGTCTTGTCCTAATAATCGTTCTATTTTCTGTCCATTTTTTTTGTGGGTCAGCCAGACAATCCCGCCACTTTGGGGACCAAACAGATTCCGCTTTCCAAAAGAGACCGTGGGGGCGCTTTTCAGGGTGATGAGCTCGGCCGGCCCTACCGCTAGGGTTTATTCCGCATCCATGAACTGACTGGCATTACTACGGCCACAAGCCGACGCGACGGTCGTCGGTGTTTGTTATAGCCTACACACGCTTTCAGTTGTATTTCTATAGATTTTGTTGGTCGGGGCGGAGTGACCGCCTTATGAAATTCGCCCAGGCTAACCCCCTGAAATAATTTACGAAATGCTAATATGGCGTTGTTAAAAAAGATCAACCTCTCCCATTCAGAACGTGGTTTTCCCCTCCCCCAAATCGACAACCCGGTAGGCTGTATGGTTCTTGTTGTCTATTTATAATGCGAACGGCCCCCCGTTTGAATTGATCCCAAAATCACCGGGGTGGGGAGAAATCTAACCGTCGACATTTTTCCAACCTCGTCGCCATGTATTGTTTGGACCGAACTATCACAAGCTCTTCTGGCAACATTTCCGATGAATTTGACACCATTTTGAAAGGCAAATTGGGTTTGCCATTATCGCCAATGCCAATGTTAATCGAGAAGGATCAGCCATCGATAAGGGTTGAACACACGCGGGCTGACACTTGTTATGACACTATTGTTATGGTCCCCACGCCTATGTTATGGTCCCTAGGCCTAACATGGAATGTGTTAAGAAGTCTTTCAACTCATGATTCTGGGGCTATTATATGGAACAACCAACCAACTAAATCCCAGAATGCATCCTCTTTTCATGGTTTTAATATTATGTATAAGAAGCTTTATTTTCAATTAGGATTTTTCAAACAGTTTTTTGCCCTGGTTGATCAATTTTATTCTTACCTTTATTACTTTCTTAATCGTCCATTTTCTCTGTATTATACAGGACCATGATGTCAAACAACCTTTGAGCTGATTGTGTATCCTGTCCAAAGATTTTTAAATAAATAAATAAACTATCAATGGTCAAACCAACAAAGCCCACGTCGGATTGAATTGAAACTTCACAGATGTACTTCTAATGACTGTCTCTACATGCATGCCAAGTTTAAAAAAAGTCGGGCAAGAGAAGTCCAAGACCTTGCCGCCCGACTGTGAGATGGTTTCGGGGAAAAAAAACAGCTCTTGTTATTAACGGACCTGTTGCATGCAAGGCGTGGAGGTTTAGTAGTCCCATTCTTTTATGCCACCGCTCATAATGCAAAGTTAACGTGGACTGTGAGCAGATGAATGTGCCGTATCTCCCGAGGTGCCTCGCGTGTGGGGCGAAGCAAGCCCAAAAGCCCCCGCAGCCCGCGAGTTCCAGGCTCCCATTATACCCGGCACCCGGCCGTCCGGCCCGGCTGCTGCCTGCCCGACGCGTACTGAGCCCCCGAGCAGGCAGTCTTGTCGCGACAAACCACCCGTGTGATGAGAACCATTGCATGGGGTCTGTCGGCCAATCTCCCCTCAACTCGCGATTCGGTTTTTGTTTCTCCGACAACCAGTTTGCAGTACAAATCTTAACTGCGGGCCCCCAAGTTGAATTTTAATACTTAAATGTGCCCGCTCGGATTACACGATCAAAATGGGTGCATTTTTCCTTTGCAAGGGTTAAGTCTCAACAAGCATGTTTTCCACTGTTTTTCACCCGAGTGTATAAATAAAGTAAATCACTTTTTATGCATTCAGTGGAATTTGTTTTTTTGCATTTCCTAGGATTTCTGTGAGGATGTTTTTGTTCACGTCCCACTGACTGCCAAACTATCTGCTTTTTGCCCTTGAAAACGTTCTGCCTCGATCCATACGTCAAGCCCTCTTACTATTTCGATTTGTGCATTTTCAAGTAACTCTAGCCAGCAAGCAGTTTGCAGCAACTTTTCTGTTTTACTTCCTGTTTAAAGGACGGCTCAAACCTTCGTTTTCTAGCAGTATATCGTCTATTTAATTAATACACGATGCCCTTCTGCAGCAAGTTTTGAATCTCACACCCAAGACATCTTCTATGTATGCCTCCCCCCCCCAAAAAAAAACCAAAACCGAAGGGTTGAGGACCAGCGAACAGGAAGGCAAGCGACAGAATATTAAAACGAGAAACTCATCTGATGATAGTCCGCTTATACCGTGAACTTATTAAGAAAATGTACCGCATCTCTCTCGCCGGAGAGAAAGGACTACACTGGGAAAAAGAGCCCCCAAACAAAACGGACGACATGCATATAAACTGTTGGACTTGGTTTATCACAGAAACAGACGGATCGGACTTTCTGATCGTCCTTGTGCAACATCCTCCAAATCCGAGAGACCATGAAAACAAATATGACAGCAGTACACGAGGTGGAAGTCTTCACCCAATCGGACGCGACTGGGTGACATCGGCGGGTTGCTGGCAGTCGGGCCTCAGAAGGAGAGAGGCACACCACCTTGCGACGGGCGAGGGACGGGTTTCGAACCTCCGGGTCATCCCCCGACTAGTGTTACTGAACTCCCGTCTGCGCCAGGTTGTTGGCGGGGAAGAAAAAAACCAAAAGCGAATATGAATCAGCGCAGCTCGACAGAGATTAGTCCTGACGTTTGTGCTGACGTCAGAGCGCTTAACTCTGAACCCTTCCTTGGAAACATTTCATCCAAAAAGAAGGGTGTGAGAGAGACTGTCTTAGCGGGTTTTGAGCGTCCCCGCAAATTGAGAGGTTCTGACGATCTGCAAAGCTCACAACATACAGTCCCCCATGCAGAACACACAACAAACTCTCTGGTAAGCCGTTTTTGGCTATTAGATATGTTGTTGTCGCTATTTTTCATTTGCTAATGTTGGAATGCCTTGGTCAAGGTCATAAAACGGTATGGCCATGACAGGTGTGAGATCTATGACAAGTTCTCACGGTTGATGTTTCAGTGACGATTGAAAATTGTAGGAATAACATGAACAAAAACGCAGTTACAGGATAAAATAACGCTTCACTGGAAGTGGAAAGAACATCAGACCAAACTCTACTCAAATGTGAAACTGATATTTTCGCTGTCCGTCTGAATTGCACCGTACTAAGGGTTCTTTGTCACTCGTGGCACTGGCGTCAATCACTTCTTAAATGTGGTGGTGTTGGGGGGGGCATAATCGTGATCGAGCTAATGTGAGTGTGGAACACGAAACCTGAACGGCGTGGGGTCCGGGTCCCTTAAGCGGAAAATATTGGATTCTAGATGCTCTGTGTTGCGATCTGAGGCAATTATTTGACCACTTTAACTATTTTCTGAAACAAGTTTGCAACATTTTTTAAGTTTCAACTATTTTTTTTAATTCATGATACAAGTAAATACAATAAAGTAAACAATTCTATGAAGAGAAGAGTTAAAACAAAAACCTCCATAAGGTGTAAAACTGTAAATAAAAACCGTTTTAAGATTCGTGTTTCCTCACTTTAAGGTGCATCACTGCACCAAACAGCAAATGTTTACGAATCAATATTTTAAATATGGTTTATAAATGGTCATTGAGGATTGTCATTTGACAAAAATGTCTATAGGCAAGGATTCTCATTGCTTGATTCCAAAACTTGCAGCGTGTCCCGCACACCCGGTGCTTCAAGAAACCAATCAAGAACCCCGCGCCGCTGGTTACGAAAGACCGTAATGGTGTCCCCTCTTTCCAAATGTCGGCTTGCCACTCTCGCCATCGAAGCTAATCCGACGCGATCGACGGACCGGATATCGCTGTCTTTATCTCCGATGCGGACCCTGGCAAGTCTTTGATGATATCCTGTCCTTGCAATGCACGCGAGTTATTAAGCATGTCCCATCAACTTTAATATCCTCTCTTTGTAAATGTGCCCCTTCCCGTGAAAAAGCAATATAATTCCCCGGATACTTATTGTCTCAGCAAGGAAATCTACGCACGCGCGTGCGCACGCATGCGCATACAACGTAACAGAATGTAATGGAGTCAATGGGGGGAGGTCAAAACAGGACGTGCACAGTACACTACGAGAAAGTACAAAGAATCACCCATGATTGGTTGTCGGGAATACCCGTCAGTTTTAACCAGAGCCGATTAGGTATATGGACGCAGGGGATGGGGGGGGGGCGGAGAGATCGTGTCACCAAGGAGGCTGGCCGACTGGCTGGACCCATCATGATAACGATGTCGTATCTAATGACTGCCCAGGCGGATAATTTCGTCGGTTTTGATGGGATTTGCCATCACTCGGAGACGCCGGCCTCGACGACAAGCAGTTCAAGCAGAAAATTGAAATAAACGAGGATTCCTTCTCCACACCACTGTGAAAAAAAAATTAGACTCACTTTGTAGATAAGTTCTTCCCCGCACAAAGCTGCTCTTCGGGTCAGGGCGCTCCGTTTTTATCAGTGATGTTTTCGAACAGGGTATTTGTGGTTCATGACCCTTCTGCTGAAGCTTTTACTTCAAATTGCCTCAAAAGAGGAAAATATCCTCCCCCCGTAGATTTAAGGACATAAGTGCCGGGGGCATGCAGACAGCCGGCATGATCAGTTTAATAACATGTGGATTTCATCCAAGAAGATCACAATTACGGAGATGGTTCGATGAATATGCAAACGTGGAAGGCAAAAGACAAAACAGAAACAAATTACCCGGCCCGTATCTCGCCCGCAGACGGTTTCATTCTGATGGCTGCATTTGCGCATAATCCCATGATCCGCTGCCAAGTCCCCCTGGTGGTGAGTCGAAGCGTAGCTTTCTGCCGGAGCAGCCGGACGCCGTTGTTACGGGGCGGGAATTCGAAATGAAAGAGCGAAGCGCAGACATATCGTGTACACGGCCGCGGGATGATCCGCCGTCGCTCCCCAGCGTCATTTGCGGGAGGAAAACTTTCATGGAAAGTTGATAGAGGCTTTACGAAGTTGGATCATCTCCGGCCCGTATGCATCTGGGCCGGTGGCTTCTCGAAAAGGCCTTTTTACCCGTTTTTCGACCGTAAGTTCCCTTTTTGATTTACCTGATCCAGCGACTTAAGCATGGGAACGTCTTATTTCGAGGGGTAATGGACGCATAGAGCGACCTGAATACCAAATAAACCGAACAGCTCTTGCAAAATTCTTTCTTTGTGAGGCTTTCAACGGGTGAGAGATATACTCATGAATAAACACGGCAAACAGAGTGGATAGCACCTCAGAAATAGAGGTTTGATCCAACTATGAAGTTTTCTTGAAAGTAGCACTTCATTCACCAGATAGCAGATAATAATGACAAGAAAAATAAAACTAGTCCAATGAAAAAGGAGGATTGAAATAGGAACAACATAAAATCACATCCATCATTACTTCGTGTATAACATGGAATCAATCAGTTTCAACACGTCATTACCGACAAAACAGTTCCTTTGTAGAATTCATCAGCCACTCAAGACTTCGAAATGTGTTTCCCGCGCAAGCACATGCCAAGCGAGATTGACCTTTTGAAGAGAAAGTCAGACCCACCTCGTTGAGACCAAATTGAGGAGGGTGATAAATGTGAGAGCTGCACCATATGGAATGAAGTTAGTGAGATGTAACGAGGCTCTGGGAACCAGCTACATGCAGTGCCGTTGGTAGACAGTGTAGGGGAAAAATCGCAAAGCGCACAAAGCCAATCAGTCAGTCAAGTAAAGCAACAACCCCTTATCACTTCATCGCTGTTTTTGAAAGAGCTGCTCTTAATTCCTCGGCGTGATCTTGTGGACCTCAAGAGGGCGCTGTGGAAGCCCACAGTTAGGCTGGTTCCCTGCCGTATCAATATTGAGGTAAGGTAGCCGTCACCGTAAGAATAGAGTATGACGTAATGCTTAGGGTGCCCCTCCCCTATTTTTAGGTTAGCCTTTAAACATTCATGATAATCAAAGGTGTGGAAAATTGGAGATTAATTTGCAAAATAAGACAAAGAAAAACTGAGAAACGTTTTAACATTTTAATGGATGTTGGGTACTCTTCGAGGGAAAGCCACTTCGATAGGCCCACTTTCCGAATACTGACAACAGCACCAGAGAATCAAAGAAATCGGTTTGGCCAATTTCGGAGAATTTCAGGAACGGGAGATAAAAATTCTTCTTTTAATGAAGTCGCTGTGACGGCTACCAGACGTAGGATATCTCCCTCGAGTCGGTATTTGGCTTGGGAACCAGACTCTAGCCCTAAGTAACGTTGAAGACCAGTCAATGAGCCTAAAGGTCACCGACCAAAGGTGATCACCGCCAAGAATACCGTATTGAAATTAATCGCCATTTTGAAAAAAATAATGCCTGCACTCCACTGTAAACTGTAAATTAGAGCACACTCCGAGGGTTCCATTTGTTCAAAAATTTACAGAAATGCCTTCCAGTCCTCTTCTTTTGAGTATTTGCCGAAACTTTCTAGTTTCGAGAGACGATATTCCAAACATTACTATTTTATTCCGCTCAGGTTATTTCGGGCCTTTGTATTAGCCTGCAATCCGTATTAAGCGAGCCCATCCTTAAATATCTCACTCAACGACTGTTTCTAGTGGAGATTTCCGTCTTTGGTGTGAAAATTTGAAACTTTAATCTCGCATTGCAGAGGTCACTCTACACTCTGAGTATTCGGGATTAAAATGTTAAATCCGAACAAACACGCAATTAAAACTGCCTAACATCAAAGTTGGTTCGACGTGCGAGTATTCGCACGCATCAAACGGATTATGCTAGCTAGCCTCCCTTTTCAATCATAGTAAATTCCCTTCCGGAAACAGATTAGCCGCACAGATGTTTTTTACTAAGCATATTCCCTCTGAGCACTGTAGAACGAGTAGGCGTACTATACTGCATGCCCAAGATTACCCGCACCTGTGTCTTGGTGCAAGAATTGTCCAAGAAGTTCAACTTGTACATGTATCTGACTTTTAATGAGGCCAACTTTTTTGTCTTTAACCTGCCACCTCTTGTCCCATTGTGAGCAGATGTGGGGGGGTGCTGGGGCGGTTGAAAACACACACAGCTCGTGCCCAATCCTTTCATCATTGACAATATCCATTTCTTAATTGGCTTGCTATAGACGGGCCTTTCCCCTTTATGCAGGCATTCATTGAAAAAACATGACCCTCTTATATACAGCGGGAATACCAAATAGGTGTATTGTGTCAGCGCTCAAGCGCGCGCGCCGGACATCTATTCAGGGAGGGATTTCAAAGTTGCCGAGCCGGCCAAGCCATCGGCAAATTGCTGCTTGGATCGGGGGGAAACTGCTCCCGGTAACTCGCCGAAAGAGAAGCAGTGTCACCACTACGAAGATGCAGGCTCGGAGATTTTCCAGATTCAGAGTCATGAATATGTAGCCTCCTTACATTATCTCTCGATTACTATAACGCGTAGAACTAGGTCATTCCAATCTCGACATTGGAACAATTGCGATTCAGGCTTACGCCCTCATGAGTGACAATAAGGACGTCGAGGAAAATAACCCTAATATACACCTTGGTGGGCCCTCAAAGACAACATTGCAGCATTGTCTGAAGAAACGAACTGATACGAGGCAACATTCTCCTCTCCTTTTTACAACGTTTTGATGCTCTTAACTCCACATTTGACGATACGATGAAAACTGATTGTTGCGTCAGAAAAAGAACTACTGCCGACCAACAGGCCAGAGGACAACCCCATTTGGACTGATTTCATAGGTTGACACCGCTACTGGCCGTGTATGGGAAACACACTGGCCAGTTTACTGACGAAGCGATGCAAACAGATAAAATGTATACTTATTTCCATAACTGCAACATCTTTAGTATAGTATATTGCGCCGACATTTTTTTTGTTCATACTTAATACAGGTAAACCTGTTCTTGCATGGCTGTGAATCGTCAGGTCGAACCCCAAGCCTAACTCTATTCCCCTAATCCTCCCGCCGGACTGTGTGAGGGCGAAACAGTCACAGCTTTCCAGGGTTGAAAGCCCCCCAAATGTCGACCCTTATAAACGGTTCAGTTGGATCAGCTGCCTCTTGCTACTAGGCAAATTAAATCCATTTCATTTTATCCAATCCCACAAAACCAGCCAACACATTAAGAGAAATCATTGCGTATGTACGTATATACTACAGGCCAGAAAATCAGCACCGAAAGAAATCCAAGCTTGGGGTACAAAATTGTGCGCGATACGCCCATCGGCTCTCAATCGCTCAGTCGTAGGTTGCGTTGTGCATGGTTTCTGGAGTGAAAACTCTTCCCAGCATCGTTTCGTCTCGGGAATAAATGGCGATTGTGGTTAAATTTTGAAACAGGCCTATGCCTATTTCCTTGCTTTTAGGAACGGGTAACAACCCCCAAAAATGCTGATCTTGAAGTCCTTTTCCTGTCAACGTGGTTACGCTGACAAAAACGATTCACGGGGGGAAAGACGATGCTTCGGCCAAACTTAACTTTACTGTACAAAACGCCGACAACAATGATGTGCATGCGCGTCATTGGCGGATCTTTGGTGTCTTTTTGGAGTTTTGCTCCGCCCCGTTGGGCTTTCAAAAATGAAACAAAGGGAAAAACAAAACAAAACAAAACAAATTAATACAAGGTTGTTGAAATTTCCTCTTATTAACAGCCACCCCTGTTAGAGGTAACCAAGCTTCGACACATACACGTACAGTAAGTGTACCAGCCACTATACCGCTGCCATTAGTAGTTTGCCACAGGCTGGAAAAATTTAGGACAAATACATCGTCATTCATGACATCTACACCAGTCAGAGTATATAGGACACACGAACCTCCAATGTCCAAATTGAAAAAAAAAAAACCCGACAACAAGAGAAATCTTCAGACAGAAATCACCCAAAAAATCTAGAGAAAGGTCTGATAATTTCTAAGCAATGATTCACGGTTCAACGAATGGCGTTCGCATTGTCTCCTGAGTGATTTGTATTAGAAGTCGGAAAAGGCGCCCCACGGATTCAATTCACCATGGGCCATTAACCTGTGCGGCAAACGGAGAACCATCATTGCTTGCCCTCGCTTTTGAAAAAAGGAAAAAAAAAAGGGGGGGGGAGTATTGTATAGGCCCACAGCACAGAGGATGGGAGAGGTCGAGGAAAACCGATCAATACAGAAACGGCGCTAACCCACATAACTGGGGATAATTTACAGCGGACAAAACAAGATAATTGGCAAATAAATCGTCGGAATTACCATCACGCCATGAATACCAAGCAGCGGAACGGCGAGTGCACCGTAAAAAGGAGCGACTCGACGGACTGGCTCCAGCCGGCCCGACCGGGCTTTTGTCCCGGGGAATCCTCCCAAGGTCCGCCACGCTCAATCGGGACCCGTCGTATAGCGCGCAGATGCCGCAACAGCGTCGCCACTGTGTCCTCCTTTCCCCTTGCTCCGCGATCTTTGGAACTCTGCAGCCTGTCATGACGTACTCTGCTTTACGGAAAGATTTCGGAAAGCGAAGTGGGTGCCAACTATTAAAAAAAAAAACCGCGCACAATCGGGTTTTAATAAAGAGTCTCTCCCTTGGGCTTTTTGGTAATAGATACACGCGTGTGGAAACGCGCTTCGCTTTAATCAGCGCGCCCGCAAATTGGTCTTAATTGGTGTAATACCCAGCGCCGACGCTGCTAATCGCCACGAACAAATCCGAGGAAACAGGCCCAAGTAACCATGATGAAACAACCGTGAAATCCAATTTAGCGAGAGAAGGAATCAACCCCCCCTTCCCCACGAATACAATTAAAACAGCAGTCCCCACTCCTCCCATTGCAAGTCCTTTAATTGATGGGATTTCCTCAGGCTTGACGAGCAAGGTATCACTATACCGCCCCCCTGCGGCTTGGGTTCAACGTCATTCGCAATGAACATCGGCCGAGATGGCTCCCCTCTCATTCGGGCCTCCGTAAGATCCTTAGCTCCTTTGATCTATGACAGGATCAAAGGGCCAGACCAGCCTGTTTTTAAACGGGAACGTACCGTAGTTATGCCGGGGGGATTCAGAAATCGTGACGCTGGCTCGAGACAGGGCGATAGGCCGGGTCAGTCCTGGGTTCGATCACTAGGCCTACAGGCCACAGTGCTATGAACTCACTACTATAGAGAATACCAGAATAATCGAGTTGTCTCCAGGCCGTTTGATTGAAGCAAACATCCCATACATCTTGTCTCTCGATATTGCACCCCACCGGATCATTATCGGGGGCCCTCATTCGGGCCATCTGAATCCCCACAATGTGTGTACATAATGGACATTGATACCTTCCGCTTTGGGGGAACGGAGAGCGAGCGTCAACCGTTTGCCGGAGCGTTTGGCGAATTCATCACGCCCGGGAATTGATACTGTAAATTTGGCGGGAAAAGAAATGGCGCTAAATGCGGCGGCCAACGACGCTAGAGCTGCCAACACACAGGAAGAGACCCATTTCCCGCCACTCTCTAGGCTGGGCGCATGGCGGCGAGCAAGCATTATTGGCTCATTCGCTGCTGTGTTGATGGCCAATAAAAACGAGCCTAAACGTTTGTCGAGAGCGTCTGTGATTTATCAGGCCACTCAAGTAAAATACCGGTAAACCGTTAATGTATGGTTTTTCAAATCCCTTTATGACGTGGGTAACCGTAATAGCACAGTTCACTTGCCTCCGACGCGGCTCTCCATTCATTCATTACGTTGGCAACGGCAATAACAAGACACTATCTCAGTCATTTATGTAGTTTAAGCCATTAATTTTATATACACCAAAATGTAAATTTAAAACTGTCGGGAATATTAAACACATATGTGAGTAATAGGGACTACATTTTCTGAAGGTAAGAATTAGGAATAATGGCCACAACTCTCTGAAAGATTGGTCAATAAAGCAGCGTTTTTTGTAGCGTCGTGAGCTGATGACGGAACAACAGCGTCCCTAGCGGGAAGTGATTTGGTGGAAGTTGGAAATGATAGAGGGCGCTATTTCATGGCTACTCAATTACAACAGTCCGCCTGCTTTTACCGAGGTAGTGCATTTTCTTGTGGGCACAATCACGATCATGAGTACACATGTAAATGCCTATATCCTTCAAGGAGTTTGTCTATAGGACCGATCCCAACGTTGTGGTGATATCTCTTCAACGGGGATTTAAACCTGGTGCCCAGCCGCTCGGTCAACCAGAAAGGAACATCCATGACGCTTCATACCATAATGGCTCATTGCGTGAATTCTGGTCTTTCTGAAAGACCTCAGAGCAGCTACTGTACTGTCGCCCATGTGTGACTGCTTTCCGCAAATATCTGTCACTATTTGGGATTTTTGATGCCTAGCGGCATAACTAGACATTTTGCGTAAACTGCCATTATGAGGTTCCGTAATCATTTTTTATTTATTTATTTTTTATTTTTGTATTTTCATCTATATTTTGGGGGAGTGATGTGTTCGGACGAAATTTATCACATGAAAGTTCAGTGGCGGCCATTTTTCAAATCAAAAACATAGAGAAGACTCCAGGTCATTCTGGAAACTACCCCCACTTTGTGTCAGAATATATACCCAGCAAGAAATGAGACTGAGGGGCACCCCCCAACATGTCCAATCTGTATACACATTCCAGACTATTGTTACTTAACACATCCCCCCAAGATGTCTGAAGGAATTCCCCAGATTCCTGCGAGACAATGACCGACACAAAGCAGGGGGGGGTCTCTCCGTCTCATACCTTGCTGCATATGGCCACAAGACAAGCCCTAACGTCAAACCCGGGAGGTCCACTGGCGGCACTGGTCATTTCTGGAAAATGTTAGCCACTTTCCGATCATAGATAAGGACGCTCTGAAGTAGTCCCGTCATCTAAAGTGAAATGTATCATATGCATGACAACACAACCTGATGTTATTTTGAAAACTCACCTATTGATCTTTTTTGTGGCCCATGGCCGTGAATTCCATTCCTCGGGTTGATCATGCAGGGTCCCAGCTCTCGGACACGGGGACTGTGAGACACCAGACTGTTTCACATTGAGGACGAACTGACGATTCCATCGATCACCTGTGAACTAGATAGTCAGTTTCAGCTGTTCGTCATTTGCATGCCTGTCTGGCCGGATAGATGCCATTCCACACACACAGAAACTCATTCGGCATAACAAGCGTTCTTTGTATTCTTTTGGTCCCATCACTTACAGCGATTTTTTTTTTGGATCACGGCTTGCTTGTAAGTTCGCATAGGCCTATAAGAAACAAAGCTGAGTCAAAGTTACCCCTGACATCCTTGAATTATCCCAAAATAGTCCCGTAGAATGTCAGTAACTGACGATGCAGAGCTGTATCATCTCCAGTTTCACCAAGAAATCGAGACTTTTCGAGGAAGTCTCTGTGTCTGGTTTCAAATTTCGAAATGCCATGGATGCACGGTTTCGAAATCTGGAAGGGCGCCCTCATGAAATGGTCTGTCCCTTTTACCTAAAATAAGGAGCTCGGGCCAAGTCAAACTCCCCGGCTGGGGACTGGTGTCTCCAGTTTTCGTCCATTTTGTAGCATGAAGCTTTATGCAGTATGCCTTGTGTTCCTGCCATTCTCCTTTTGCCGTTTTGCCAGAAACTTTAGACATACTTGGTTCCATGGCTGTTGCTTCCCAAACCATAATGTTTACCGGGCACCACCCCTCTCATAGGAACGCTTTAGGAGGCACCTCTCCAGAGAATTAATGCTTTTTTTTAAATGAAAGATTTCCTCAAAATTTGTCTCGAATGTTTTCGTGCAGTTCTGAATTTCTGAATTACCTTTCATCTAAAGATTACACATTCCTTTCTGTTAAAGTCCCCCTTTTCCCTAGCCTCAAGAGTTAAACGCCACTTTCTTCACCAAATTGTCAGTCTAGAATACACCTCGAGGATGCGGCTTTTTATTGCCCGTGACCACAGAGAGAGTTGGGAAGCAAACCAGCAGGTGTTTGTACCAGCGCATACAGACAGTCGGTATACAATAGACCTTTTCACTAATAACGTCATAATTTACACGCATGCACACAAATGGCCTTGGTGGCAAGAAGTGTGAGCGGGACATTGAAAACGTACAGGGGTACGATTTTGATCATTTTCTCTCAGGTTTCTGGCTTTGTTCAGTTTTTCTTCAGAAAATCTCATTAAATCGTTTTTGCTATAAAACAGCACGAAAGGAAACCAGCTTAGATACGGCAATCTCGTGCGCAAAGGAAAAGTTACGATTGTAAAGGCTTTTTACAAATCACTACAATACCCTTAGATTAGAAACTAATAGAAAAAAACCCGATTAAATGGGCCATTTGTGCACATGCGTGCATAATTATGAATTTATTAGTAAAAAGTTCATTAGCTACACTGCATTCATAATGACAGCCATTTTGTTTCCAAAATCTGAGGCCGTGTTTGTTTTACAGGGATCACGCTAAGCGATCCGTCGTTGGTTTACTGCACCACATCTCGCCACATGGATGGTGCGAAACAGCGTCAGAATCACTAATCGAGATCCAGGGCCGTTTTCCAATACTCAATTCGGCTCCACATCAGGCTTCAGCTGTTTTTTACTTCCTGAATTTGAAGCTGTGAGCGCTGTAATTAGTCTACAAGTGCCACAAAACATCAAATAAGATGCCAGAGAGCCAAAACGTACAGAAATCCAATTTTATTTAAACGCTTCAGGCCCACAATCGGGGATTGGTTTCGGGGACGCAACCTGAGACGGAGACGAAGTTGAGTATTGGAAAACGGCCCAGACCTGTGTTAAACAAACAGAAATTCGCCGTTGTTGAATTCTCTCTATTCAGTTCTGCGCGTCACATAAAGCAAGCGCCCTCTTTCCGACGCACGCAGCCCGTGAATGGGAACTTGCATAGCTGAAAATTTTCGGGCGTCGCCAATAGGTGGCGCCGTACAAAATTGGTGGCACGACGGTGGAAGAAGAAGCCCCTGCATGCTGCGCGTGCCTCCTTACATGTGCATGAACAGCCTGCGATGTTTTGAATACACAACATTCTTTGGGACACACAGTGTGCTTTCTTGTCAGAAAAATGGTTTAGTCTAGAGAGCAGACTAGTCCTCACGCCTGGTGGAAAAGCTTCACCTGTTTAATTTCGGACTTTACTTCCTTTTGATAAAACATCCCCAGAGCCATAATTTTAACCTTGACTCACACCGTGTTATGTAAAAAAAATCACTGACTACTTGAACGTAATGGACAATACCAACAACAACACTTGCTGCAGGGTTGCCAAAGTTTGGTATATTTATATTAAAGGACTATTCACAAAGATGATTGACTAGAAAATAAAGACCGCAACTGAAGTAATATAATGTTCCTTGTGTAGAACTATCTTGATAAGGAAATAATTGTCGATACTTGGCACGTTTCCAACAATTCCAATGCATGTACAGGAAATGCTAGCGATTTTTGCTATCTAAAGTATACTCGTATTTTTGAAAGTGAATCCAAAAGTCTGCTCAGAAGAATTCATGAAAACCTTTTGCTTTTCATTCGATAACAATACTTTCGAAATGACTCACCACTAAGGCTGATGATGGCAAGACACTGAGGATGGAGTTAACACAGAACCCAAACCTATGATTGTAGCAACAAACATTACACAGCAGGAGGCTAACATCATTAGCACATTAAACTTAAAAGGCAAATTCCTCTCCTTAATCGAGTGAGATGGACTTCTGCATCGCAGGATTAATAATCAAGAGTTCCTCAAAGACCCTTATAATCTGTCGCGTCGCATCAATTTACTGTGCTGGTGTAATAGTTACATTAAAATGTAATTATGTAGGGTTCATTATCGGTAGGCAAGTATTACTAGAGAGGCAGAAAAGTGAATTCTTCGGTATGCAAGACCAACCAGTTGCCGAACGCAAATCAGACATCAATTGTTGACGGATAGTTTGATATGTATAGTGCACACCAATGTATCTAAACGTACGTGGAGCTGTTCAAGGTTATTTTGTCATACACATGAAGGGTGAAAGTGTGTCCTTAAGATCCATTTCCCCGGATTTCGCCACACAGTCGCTGCGACAGATAGCACCCTTCTTTTAATTTAATTTATTACCAAACGCTGCATTGCGTTACGATTAAAACAATTAAACTTGTAATGTGTGTAACACATTATCAAGGTTATAAACATTTTAAAAACACGAAACGATACTGTACATTCACCTCATCCACGCCCTTTTCCAAAGAAAACCGTGGGATTGAATTATGAGCGGACGTCCTCAAAAGAAATTAGTACAGCATATCCCGCAACGGACGTTAAGTGCGCATAATGTTGGAAATAACATTGATTGCAAAACGACAGCAATGCGACAAGTAAGCATGTTTTGTGCATGGTTGTTCTTTTATAGTCCCGAAACTGCTTCCTATCTTTATTTTCATTTCCCGAGAGCACATCGTGTGGTGCAAACCTCTAAGCCGGCTGTACAGTACAATGCTAGTATGACGAACACCCGCTGCTATACCGAACATTTGGGTACACTGTACATTCCCCAGGGCTCACGAATTTTCCCTGGATTTTATTAACCGTACATAAATGGAAATTTTCGTTGTATTGGGATATCTAGTATTCTTTGTAAAAGTTGACGATGTTAAATTTCGCCTTCCAAATGCTTCGGATTATACCTCTTGATTTTCACAACTACAGCTTTTGACTTTCTCCTGAAAGCTTGCGCGGATTCCCCTCAAAAAGGAGTCTGGTTTAAAATGGTAGCCGTGCTCCTTTATCAGCCTGATATGCAGCTCATTATTTGAATCTTTGATGAAGAAAATGTATGCTTTTTGATTCTAATTTCTGTCGATTATAAATAAACAAGCTGTAAAGTATTCACTAGATTTTATTTCATACGACCCACTGAGTTTCAGTTTCCGGTTGTTTGAAGACAAACTCGACAGGGATGGGTTTGGCCGGCGTGTGTCGACGCCTGCCGATGGAGGCGAACTGGCCTGTTGCTGACCCGTCCAGGGCTTGCGTGTTACAGCCGCTGATCTGTGGTATCACGGAAGGCGGCGGTGGAGGTGGCGGCCGGCGGTCGACGACGGGGCTGGGAGCAGGTCGGTGGTCCTTCTGTGGTTGGTGGTCGACACTCAAATAAGTGTGCTCCACGGGCTTGACGAAGGTGTCGTGCCGATCCAACCGGGCGTCGGAGCCGGCCAACGCCGCCCCGTGCTCGGCGATGGGCGCGAGTCGCTTGACCTCCGCACGCTGGATGTGCAGGAAGCGGGCCTGCTGGCCGCGGCCGACGGAACCGCTGCTGAACAACATCGGACGCAGATCTGGCAGGGACACAGAGTAGCGGTTCTGCAAGGGGATGGCTTCTGTAAGAGATCGCATGGGCACCTCACGCTTCGCCTGCTGGCCATCCAAGATAGCATTGGTGACGTCATAGGTACGCTTGGTCTTCTGTGAGAAACTTGGGAACATCCTGTGAAAAGGAAAACGTCGAGTAAAGGTTACTTTCAAAATTTGTTGGGGTGCAAAAAGCGACATGAAATTATAGCCTGCTATTTAGCTGAAGCGCTTAATGAACCGCTCCACAACCAACGATCAATGGTTCGTAAAGTTGTCGCCATGGTGGATCGTCTACACAATGGGCCTCATCCCCCACAATCCCTTGCAGTCTACATGACAACTTTCATGTCAGGCTAAGATCCAATTGGCTACTTTGTGGATACGACTTCAGAATCTGCAATTTAAGGGCTACATCGAATGCATAGTCGTGGCCAGGTAGCCATGCACAAATATCTGGTCACGGCCTGATGCTAATGATAGCAGATAGAAGCGGTTCGTCGGAAGTGAGTGCCATAGTTGCACACGAGTTGATAGGTTTGTAGCTCCATGATTGTACGATTTCAGTTAGTTTATGACTACGACTAGCAAAAAAAATAAAAACGGCTCATATTACTTCGCCAGTCGACCCATAAGGTCTGATATTACACAGCATTGGGGGCGTTTTGCGCGTTTGTGCTCGATTGTCCATTAATGAAAATCGACAAAAGGCTGACGTTAACGTAACTGAAAGGCGTTTGATTAACGTGATACATTTTAGGAATGCTTGGAAAATCGCCCAAAAGATTCCGATAAATATGGAACCAAAGTTTACAATATTTTTCATGTAACCTTTTATGGCCTTTCTTAGGGCTGAGACTATACATTGCAGGGCTTTAATTTAGATCCACTGTTGTGTTCACAAGTGTTTTCTCGCCAGTGAACAACGAAAAAAAATGGACCAACCCTCTTTCTCCCAGCTTTATAAACAATCAGTTACAAAATGCGAACGGAGGGATTGCAAACAGTGTAACGAATCTCCGCTTCGGCTTGCTTATCACAGCCGAGTGCAAACGTCAGTCAGTCAGGCGACTATATAACAAAGCGCCCTCTCTCGTTCGCGGACGGAGCGCATATAAACCGTGCAGTCTAGTTCAGATCTTGCTAAGGTTTTTCCCGGGGAGCCTCTCCTTCTCTCTTGCACCTACTTGTTCTTTTTCATGAAGACGCAGAGTCCGACGATGACGGCCAAGACAATGGCTACCGACAAGGAGAGAGAAACGACGATTGCTGTGTCGTCGGACCCAGTGGGCCGCTTGGTTCTGAGGGGCGTGCCGCTGGTAGTCGGTGTCGTCGTGGTGTCTCCAGAGTTGGATGTAGTCTTCCCTGGCGAAGAATGGAAGAACAGTTATGTTCTGTATTTTTTTAAGCTTTTTAAATATCGTTTCATATGGAACGCGCTTTATGGCCCCAAAGGGAGCAATCAAGGATGGTGTGTATACTTTCAGTGAAAAAAAAAAAACACTTTGGTGGTGTCATACCCACCAGGCGGAGGTGCGCTTGAGACAGGACCGCTCTGGCCACTAGTTTGGGCCGACCATTGTTTAGCAGGGATATCAAGGGGTGACACTTCTTGAACGACTCCTACCTGTCGGACTCAGACAATGCTGCCACGAGGTCTCTGCGCTGACGCCGGTGCTGGTGGAGCGGCCGGTGGGGAAGGCTAAGAATGAAGACTCCTCCCCATGCGAGCTCTGGAGTTGCATCGTCGCGGCCACATGATACGAGCCCGTTACTGCACGCGTGTCGTAGGTGTCCACCCAAACGAAGGTGGTGTCGGTCCGCCGGGTGAGGATGTTGATGTGCGACTTGCGATCCCCGGGACTTGGCAGGAAGCCAACGGTTCGAACGCACTTAGTGCTGTCGCGACTGCTCTGCCGTTTGTCGTGGGAAGAATTCTCGGTGATCACTATGGGCTCCTCTTGGCAGAAATAGGCGAAATTCAGCACGAATTCTGCCGGCTCTGAAAGCATATATTCTATTTGGATCGAACCATTGCTGCGGTACTGCTCCATCGGCATAATCAGAAGGGTTGAGCCTGAGGTGTATCTCACCACCATGACGGGTTTGTCAGAGGAAAGCACCTCGAGATGATCTTCACTCTGTACAAGGTGATCGAACCAAGTCGCCCCAATGTCGGCGACCTTTACTTCAAGTGTGGTACTGTTCGACGATATGGACAGAGATGTGTTTGGGGACGGAATGACGATCCTGTGAATTTGCAGGGACGACGTCGGGTAACCAGACCGAGTCATGATGAATTCGTGCCCCCACTCGTCCACCGGGGGCAACTGTTGGGCGAGCACGGTGTCACCCAGTTGGCTTCCGGACACGACCGCGACTGGCTGGCTCGATGTCACGCGCACGCCAGTCAAATCGAACAGGCTCGAGACGTAAATAGTCTGGTTTCTGTTCAGGACCCTGTTGATATGCTGTGTTTTGTTGGTGGCTTTGTTGACTAACTCAGGGAATCTCATGTTAATATCCACGCTAGTGTTGTCCTGTGTAGCCGAAACTGTAAACAGGTGTAGTCGCGCGACTGGCGAGGAGGCTATGAAATAATCCAGTCCGAGGGCCTTGGTAGGATGAACGAGGAAACGGTCAGCACGATTGCCGGTCACACACTGCAGTGTGATGCTACGGTTGGCTCTGACAACCACCGTGTTTTCGTCGATGTCTAAACGTATTCCCGATAGGGACCCAAGTTCCCTTCGAGCATGCCTGGTTTTCACGGACGGCAGGTAAAACAGCGCCCTCTCGCCGTACCCTACGTCCGCTCGGTGTGAACATCCATGCCCAGGCAAGTCAAAGCGCACTCGAGTGTTCACGTTTGGAGCCTGAGCTGTTGCAATCAGATATGGTCTGACGGAGGTGTTTGGAGGATAAGGGAAGGAGAAAACGAAGTCACGGCCACTGACATCCCAGGGAGAAGCTTGAGTATGAAAAACCATTACAAAATGGATGAATTCTCGGGTAAAAGTTTTGTACAGTCTCATCATGCGTGACGTCGTGCGTCGCGTCGTGCCATCGAGGTGTCCTATCGTCCTGGCAGAGTTTTGAGTGCAAGAAGTCGACCCTAGCGTCTCCTGTCAATTTTCAACATCTTGAAAGCAAGCATTCCTATGAAGGAAAATCCCTTTTGTATGCAAAAGCGTTGTCGGCACGAAATACCACAAGCAGTTACACCATTGAACCATTTTGATGACAGGTTAGGACGACGGCGAGGGTACGACGCGATGTTCGACGCGAATGCACCTACGGTGCGACTCGATGGATGAATGACGGGGACACGCTGTAGCTTTATAGGTAATGAAAGCAACAAGATGGAAAAGAGGACACAATGGCACAACGATAGCTCTACGCAAGACGCAACGCCAGTGTATGTACCAATGCAACACAGGGGAGCGACGGCACGTCGCGTCGTGCCGTCGCACCTTATGCAGAGAGGGCGATGCTGTGGCTCGTGAATAGTACCCCATTTATGAGTATATAGCAATTGTATTTCTGGATGTTGCTATCTTACACGGCATGCAGTGGGTCTATGCTGATCAGTCAGTCTCGACCAGTCTACACCAGGCGATAGACATTGTCCAATGGGTGTACGCACTTTCACGAGTGGCCTGCAGCAACCCCCTCGGTGGGACGGTGCGAGTTTGAACGCACTTGCGCTCTGGGGAGGAACATAGCAAGCATCAACGCAAGAAGAGTAGAGGGCAGATTCGAGCGACGACTATTTTGCCGATTTCGTCTGGCCTCAAGGATAACATTCCGTGCACATGTACATGTATGTTACCCATGAAAATCGACCAGTGGTAGACAAGCGGTCGTCGCTCGAACCGTCCCCGTTGCTGTAGAAGCAAGACAGCAGCAACGTGCGAGTTACATTGACGGACGCAACACAAGCGTCAATATTACCAGCAAGCAGCACCGTTCGGTGACAACATGACTACAGCTAAAGGCACGCACACGATCCTGTAATGTTTACTACAGCAGCAATGCCAGCAGTAAAAACATTGGCAACAAACGACATGAGCTGGCTGTCAAGAAATGATGACAGACACATGACCGGAGCGCAAACAGTGAACTACGACGCCGTCCGATGTCATGTTTTTTGTTGGTTTCCAAGTACGGTTTTCACTTGTGGCTCTCGTTCCGGTTTTATTCGGGGGGAATCCTTAGCTGACAGAATGTTCAAGTAACTCAACACCTTCAAGAAGTGAAACTTGAATCGTGCCATTCAAAACTTGGAAGAGAAACAGAAAAGAACGATAAAAAACGACTACGCGTAGGTTCGCTCTATACCAGTATTAAAACGACAAAATTTTAAAGAGTTTGTGTGTTTTTTTCCCGGAATCGCGAAGACCCCTTGCGTGAGACGGGGCATTTCAGTTTATTCTCAGCTTCATGGGATTTTCAAGCGAAAAAAATATCGTATAATCCGTCGTACCGATCAACGAAAATATAGCAAGCCGAATTAATTTGATTGACTCTTGTCGGTGCGGCGGATGTCATGCGTGTTGTGCGCGTGTAGGATACGGCGGGCCATACAACTGCATTCCGGCCATTATACGTCACCCGCACAATTTGTGCGTTAAACATTGATCTCCGTTATAATGGAGATCAGTGGTGTAAAATGCATTAGCGTGGGAACCAGCGGGTGAACCAACGCGCCCTCGTTTGCACTACACTTCCTGGTTCAAAACGACGTCACATTCAGTGTTACCAGCCCGGTACTTTTTTGTTCAACCTTTTATCTATGTTTTCTCTTTTAAATCAACATAATGGCCAACATTTACATGAGAGAGAGCACAATGAGTGTGGCGTTCTCGTGATGTTAAACTCATTCAGCAGGTGTATGCTTCGAAAGAGAAAAGTCCACACGTGTGGCGTAGGCCAAATGCAATGTCACGCGATCTGTTAAAGCTGAGCCTCGCCTAATAACAGAAAATTATGTGCAGGTATTTCGCTTTCATTTTCTTAAAAACTGAAGACAA
This sequence comes from Acanthaster planci, assembly GCF_054643075.1. Classification (NCBI taxonomy): domain Eukaryota; kingdom Metazoa; phylum Echinodermata; class Asteroidea; order Valvatida; family Acanthasteridae; genus Acanthaster; species Acanthaster planci. The sequence goes on along the minus strand of NC_141789.1, from coordinate 12,570,728 downwards.
CTTCCTCCTCTTTAGGCCTACACGCACATAATCTGGCGATACTGAGCCTCAATCAGATCGGGTGTAGTCACTTTAAAACACACATGGCCATTTCACTTTTTTTCCCGCAATGCACGGTGAAAAGTAACTTTTAAGCTCACAATTATCAGATCTGTGGGCGGTGGGTTTAATTTCAGAGATGGGTTTTTGTTCTCCCAACGCTTGCTGTCACTAGGTATAAGAGACTCTAATTCATCCTAAAAAAACTAACAGTACCGATAAGCGACCGGGTATGTGCTACTACTTTCCGCGAAGTCCAGGTGAGCGCCTTAATTAATATAAGTTCGAGACTCGTGGCTTACTCGGAGGCCATGGCTTAGAGGCTTGTCTCGTTTCCTCCTTAATTCATGTTTCTAAATACTTGGTCAACACCACATACTGAAACACATCTCGATCTTCGTCTTTGGACTTCAAAATCTTCGTCCCAGAGTCGCAATCTTAGTTTCAAAGGTGGATATCACAACTTCGTTAATACTGATTTACGCCAATAACGAGGCTGGTCGTTTGAACAAACAGATCTGCAAATAGCTAGCTTCTGGGAGCGACAACTGACGTTTTCTTTATCTGTTGGTCTGGGTTTCAGTGCCTAAGGTGTAAGCTTTAGAGAAATAGTCCTCAGTCGACAAAAAACATCCCCGTGCGCAAACCCACAATCAGGTCATGTCAGGGGTCTAAATCTCTTACCTGTCCCAGCTGTTGCCGCACGGTGGGGTTGGATCAAGACTAGCCCCGACAAAAGCAAAACGGCAGTCGCCGCCATGATGGGTCGTGTTGGGATCGGTGCGGTGTTTCCGCAATTTCCTGCAATTTCTGTAGGATCGTCTTGTCGAAGCTGTTGAAATGCTGTCTCGCGATATTAAAAGAAAGGAATTCCGGGGGACAGTATCGCTGCGCGAAACACACAGATCAGGAAGTGGGCATGTTACGCTTCAGCACATTATTAATGCCTCGCGCGTGTATTTCCTCGGCTGCAGTATTCCGAGATAGAAACTCGACAACCGTTGCTAGCCCACCGATTTTATACTGAACACGCGCACAGTGCTGTTCTTTCGATCAGTAAAATACCTTACTGAAGTAAAGTTTTCGAAACAGAAAGAAAAGCTTCTGGGAAATGTAAAAAAAGTAACAGGTTCAAAGGGGAAGTTTCCCGAGAGTTATTAAGGCAAAGGTCAATTACTGCAGTTACTGGACGTGACAATCGTAAAATCTTGAAATTCACTAGCCGACCGACACCATCTTCTGTCTATCCACAAGTAGCCCCTCCATCCAAACGAAACCCTGACACACGCTACAGCAACCGAAGGAGCTTCACAGTACTATTTGCGTAAATAACATTTTATTAGAATATGGAAAGTTTCACTGACAGGGTCAAACGTCTCCAAAATATGTCACTGATAAATAAGCAATCACTTTGTTTACAATCAAAACCTGTTATAACATCTAAATATATATAATGTCAACTGGCCCCGTGAAAAGGGTGAATGAACCTAACAACAGCATTGCAACACCTGTGTAATTACATGTATTTAGCACATTGGTTATTATCTTGGCAAGTGATCATAAACAAATACAAATACTGAACCCAAAATCGTTTCAGTTGGTGAGGTCTTACAAAAAAAGTACAAACTTCTATATGAAACGTGTACAAAATTGCACAAAAATCGCTACAAATGCAGTATACGGCAGCCAACAATGTGGGAATTTACCAAACGACAGCCATGTTGTCAGTCACGCTTAATACGACGCCTACCACGTCAAAGCAAAATGCGCAAAGAAAGTCACAATACCGTGAATGATTATTATTATTATTCCAGTCATTCCCCACCAACCCTGCAGAGACGACACAAAATAGTCAACGAAAACACGCGCGCACGAAAAACAGTGTGACAACGTCCATGTCAAAACCTTTGCCACTGACACAATCGTGTCTTTTTCCCCTTTCTCGACATGAGCTCAACAAAACAATGGCAGCAAAAAGCGTACATTTCAGTATCGCGATTCACATGAACAACAAACACAGAAATAGCCGTCGGTTAAGAGTAACGAGGCATTTCAGTAAGGGTCGAATTGCTGGATTTCACATAGGGGATCTAATCCGAGTGCATATTTCAAATACAATAAGCGTGACTAGTGGATACAGTTGAACAGTGACATTGTAAACATTACAAGTGACCATCGATACTGCGCATGCCACTGTTTCCCCCCCCCCCCGACGTTCTCGCATTTTTAACTTTCTGCAACGTTTCAAATGTTATAAACACGTCAAATCCACCCACAGCTTAGCCGTGCCCGTGACTCGTATGGCCACGTCCGTACTACTTCGCTCCGGCCTACAATTACACACGCGTCTATGGAAGTGCCCGTGTCCCCATCCAATGATACCGTTGGGTGTGATTTCAAGCCGTAGCCAAGTCTTTCAGACACGGCTTGATTATACATGTGGGCAAAAACCTTAAGCCGTGTCCAAAAGTTGTAGCTGCGTCTAGAAACAAAGTAACACTAGAGCCTAGACTGTAAGCACTGGCTGGATAGCAGGCTCCTTCCACTTCTGGGCAGGAGCCGATAGAGTCGGTCAAAGCCTCAGTACTTTGGATTCTTATGTACAATCGGGGGAAGCCAAGGTGTTAAAAAGACAGGTCTGGTCCTCCATCAACTTTTGATTGCAGAGGTGGGGTTTTTTTTTACGTTTGAATATTTTTTAGTATACAACCGCAATAGTAACAAAAATACAAACATTACTTTAAAACAATAAGCACAGCACAGAATAACGACAAGACAATAAAATGTCGAATGACGAAATGGTCATTTCAAAGGCAACAATATTGCGAGTTTCAATACTTAAAAATACAAAAGTCAGACAAAATGAACATAATCTGGACAGCTTAATCCTACACACATACGTTTCAGCATAATTGAAAAAATTCAAATTATCAAAAAAAACCTAAAATGCCGATTATTAGTCTCTAATTAACATCTTAACTGCATTCCAACTTAGGCTCTGAACTGAATATAAATAACTTTTTTCTTCTCAAAATTATTTTATTTCTTCGTTATAAATAAATAATCAATTTAAATAACACCGATAAGGCAGCATTTACAATGCAACAAACAAGCAGCAAAAACCTTTCTCATTCCTTATAGACTCATTATTACACACACAAAAATTAGGAAGGAGAACAGATGGGCTTGGCACCCTTAGTGTGATCAGGCTGCTGCCAGCCACATGGGGGCGCTATTGCAAAGTTAAAGACGGAGGGACACTTCGGCTGGGGCACCTGGTGCCGAGGCTTCTCTGACGACGAAGCGGGGACCAGGCAGGGTAGGGACGCGCTGCGCGTTCGGCGGGCTCCGGGGAAGAGCGCCGGTAGGGTCCGGGTGAAGTCATGGGGCGTGTGGCAGTCGCGGCCCGGCAGGTGACCGGGGCCAGCCGGGCATCCGGCTCCGACACCACCGCCAGAGCCACTGCTGGTAGCCTCCCGCTGCTGTTTGAGGTCGGCCTCGTACCTGAGGAGCTGAAGCATGAAGGAAAAGTTGGGCGAGATGACCTTACGCAAGCTGCGGACGAACTCGAAGGCTTCCTCCAGGCGCATAGCCTGCACCTTCATGAGGTACGCCAGGCAAACGGTGGCCGAGCGGCTGATGCCGGCTCGGCAGTGAATCAGGACCGAGCCTCCGGACAACTTGACGGTGTCTGCGAAAAAAAAGTGACAAAGTAAGACACCATCAGCTACCGTCGTCTGAAAACTGACCTGGCGACTGCAGCTTTTAAAATCTCAAGAGGGAGCTCTCAGGATGATCGTTTTAAAGTGTGTGCAAGAACACACACTTACTCCTCGAAACGTGTCATATAAATACAGTGTATCAGGGCAGGGCCAGTCAAACTGGAAAAGTTGTTTGCGAAAAGATGTTTCCTCGTGTAAGTTACACAAAAGCTCCTCACTCGCTGATGAGAATTTACAGCGACCTACTGACTTTGACTGGCACAGCTGCTTTCAACAAGTAGATTAATACTTATACCGTGTGACTTCTCCATCGTGTTAAATGACACCATCTCTTCATAATTTGGCTTTCTAAATCTTACTGAATTATGCAGCAAAATGAGAGCGGAAAAGAACCACGCTTAATGAGCAAGGAGCTTGCAGTTGGACCAGTGCCAAATTCTCTTGCCAAATCCCTCCACTCAACTCACCTATGAAGTCAATGGCCTCGGGAAACCAGGAGAGCAGATCGGCCTCGTTGTCATCATCGACGGGGATGCTCTTGTAGGCAATGGCGCCCTCGCTCAGGAAGTAGTTGGGTACGCAGCGCGAGACGTTGAGCACGGCCGTGATGCCGTGCGCCTCCAGCAGGTCCCGGCGGGCGGCGTGGAAGGCGTTGCCCAGGTACAGGTGGGGCAGGATCTGCACGGGCTCGCCCTCCTGATGCAACGGGACGGTGCGGGCCGGCACCGAGGATGCGTCGCCGCCACAGCCGCTGCTGCTGGCGGAGGGCGGCGCGGCGAGGGGCACGGTGGCGCACCTTGTCAGCCGCTGGAGGCGGAGGGAGGGGCCGACCGGACCGGCCACAGGTATGGGCTCCTCTGTGTCCATGGGGGCTCGGGCCGCGGACGCGGAACACATGGACGGATGTTCCTGGCAGAACTTCTCAAAACCACCTGGAGGAGCAAACAAACAACAAAAGGTCGAATGAACCTGGTTGAATTTCCTCCCATTGATTTCGCAACTTCATCGGAGTACGATATTTCTCTCCGGGTCATAAGTCTGCTTTCCTTCCTTTATGGTCAGAGCTAGTATCCAAGCAAGCGCTGGAAAAATAATAACGCATTGTTACTGTGGGGAGAACAATCAATGCTCTGCTGACCCCTAATGACCGGATGTGGTTTTCTGAATTCAGAATGTGGTTAAAGGCACCATGACACAGACCTTACACAAAGGAACCTGTCATCAGATTGATCGCCATTAATTAACAAAAACATATTACACGCTTGTTCGTGCCCTCTCCTTCGTCTGCTACGAAAAACAGAAAGCTAAACCCTGACCAGACACGGCACTGTTTTGCAATGTATTATGAAAGCTTCAATATCCCGTGGACAAATCGATACCATCACTATCAGTGCTCCCGTTCCAGCCTCGACTTCAGCGGAACCAAAGCGAAATGAAACGGTCACAATAAACCGGGTTCTGTTATCGTAGCAGATTTTAGTTTTGGATGAATTTTCAACACTGCCAATGACGCTGTCGTCGAAACCTATTTAATTCATACGGTTGTTCTATGATTGTGATATTGAACGGCAGTGACACAACTTAGTTTGAGCGAATATCCATTCCTGAACAGTAACGAACCCCTTCAGTTACATCTGTTTTCGACCTCTTATAATTGGCTAATTCCGTTTCCGACAACTGAGGGCGCTGCTGCTCCGGAGTCAATATCCCTTAATGCACACAAATTAGGAAGAAACCGGTTTGCGCTTAACGTTTGGTGACCATAAGATGACATCACGGAGCGTTACAAACACCCGATAAGAAAAGTACAAATAGACAAGCATGTAAATAGAACACAACAATCTCTGTCCACGGGACAATCCGCTCCGGATTATCCCAGGCGTTAAAGGTGTATACAGCTCACGGCAACAGGAAAGGCAGAACACGTGTGGGTTGAAACGCGAGGAACAGTCGAATTAACGTATTAAAACCAATTGACAACTTCCCCAGTCTAAACCAAGAGGACATCCCGAAACATTCGAGACAGGAGAATCCAATCAACTGTTTTACATGGATGACTTTGATTATCACTCGGGGAAAATTGACATTAATAAAAATTCACGAATCGATGCGCCACGGCGAAGACCCCCAGACCAGAAAACACTCAGTAACTGTTTCCGAGAAGGGACACATTATTGTTTGCCCATCACTCTCTTAATGTCCCGGATGTGCCGTGGCTCTGCGCTGCCGAATAAATCGCCTAATTGACTAAACAAGCGACTAAACAACAACCATGAAATCAATGCGCAGGCCCAGTCCCATTTATTAGAAACCGCACATAGGGCGGAAGTGGTCATTTCGCAAAACGAGAGAACTTGATGCCAGGATTTCCACATTTACTACAATCACTGAAAAGGGGGGGGGTAGAAAGTGTAAACATCCCGTAATGAAGCTAGCAGGCGGAATAAAGAATAGATTTGAATAGAGCTGGAGTCTTTTCATCACTCATTTTAAAATTTCATTTATATCTGTGTACCTTTCTCAACTGACACTACATATTTTAATGAATATATGTATTCTTTTTGTGTGGGTGTAATTTTGAATGTGATGTTTCAATGAATTTACAATTTTTTACGCGCCTCAAAGCGAAAGCATTTTCAGAAGGAAAACAGCGCAGCATAGCACAGACCGAAGGCACATGGAAACAGGTGAGTAAATAGAAAGGGGAAACCTCGAGATCACCCACAGAGTACACGGGAATCGACTTGAGGGATGTTCAAGGCTGGGATTAAATCAGACAATATTAGGCCTCATTACATACACTGCCTCACAGAAGTACAAGTACACTTAGTCTTGCTTTGCACGCTGCGCCACAAGAGGGCGCCAACAAGACTCACGCGGCTTAAAAATATTTCCACTCGGTTGGCTATGAGCGATATCCAAGCCCAATCAGTTAAGCTCTGAGGCACCTGCGCCAAAGATCCCCACTTACATAGACAAGCGGTGATTCTATCATTCTCGCGGTAAAGTCTGATAAGGGGGGGGGAGGGGATACATCCGATTCCAAGGCAACAGAAACATCGGGTAATTCAGGATGTGGCCTGCTAAAAACTCCCGAGTGGCTAATTCCCCTTCCGGAGCCTGCCGAGAGGAGTTCAGTCAAATAGCGCGGAGGGAAAGGAATGGAAAAGGAGGACATTAAAAAACACACACAAAACAAAAAAAACAAAACACACACAAAAAAACTTACAGGGTCTGTTACGATTACAAACACTATAACATTTTATCCACTGGGAATATTTCCGAGAAGTCGACGATTATTATATCCCTCATAGTTTCCAGTTATGGAAGAACTAATTACCGCTATGAAATGTCTACCAGTGTGAAGTTCTCCGAAGAGAACAAAATGCGCTAGGGCAAGACTGGAACAGCAAGGTATGAGTCTTTTCTGTACACAAATTTCCCACTATGAAAATGAGTACTGTGAAAGAGGTTCACCGGACTGTTTTATGCCGAACAACGCTGCTTTGGCCTTTCACAGTAAGCCGTGGAACTGTACGATGTTCAGGCAAAAATACTCACAAGGCTGGCGATGTGGCGCAGCCTAACGGCGTGATTGTCGTATTTGGGCCTTGGCTTTGGGAACCATTTTCTGTGGGGGCTCTGTGCCTGTCAGTTTTTTTTAGAGTAACGACCCTCAACGGATCATAACGTCACGTAGACCAAGCGATCATCCCTGGCATTGACCGTCGTCCTGATCCGATGTCATACCGCGGTTGATCCCGCAGCCGCACTTTGCCCGTGATACAAGGTCCAACATTTCTTATGCGAAACAAAAGCAACTCCTCCAGTTTTCCAGAACGAATAACCACTTTTTTCATTTTCTGAATGGCAAGAACCACTCAACGGGTCATTTAAAAAAGTTGTTGACACAAGAACCGGACACGCGACAGAACCCCAGGCCGGGGCACGGTCGCGTTTAACCACGACAAAAAAAGGGGCAAGGTCCACGAACGCGCTCTGAACTTGATCCGGTGTCACGGAGCGTGTCCTCTTGACCGGCAAAACGGGCGCGCACGTCGCTTCTCCCGGTAGGTCAATGGTATTCTGGGCGCACTGACCACCGGAATCCCCGACCTTCAATTTCCGCACCATTAGCGGTCACCTCTGTGACGCCTTTGCCCCTGACATTGGCCAACGAGTCATTTTTTTAAAACCAAATAAACCTTTGACAGAACACATCAATCTTCAGTTGAAATTATGGGAGAAGCGCTGAGTTTTCAGCGAATTTGTCAATATCAGAACACCATACATTATTTTGCAAATCCAATATTCAACTGTCGCGAGTTAGATGATGGCGTTACATTGAATACACAATATTCATGCACGTAAATGCCATAGTGCCGTATTTATTTCCTCACTGAGAACCTGCGGTTGCTTTCAGATGGTGTGAAGCCACATCAATCACAGACAAAAATATTTTAGGAAAAAGAAATAAAAGCCATTCGCGACGTGCTACACTTTTTGAGTCAGAGGACGGCATTCCCAAAGTTCCATCTTCATTACTCCAACAGCATATTACGACGACCTCGCGGCTTCGCGCCTTTTATATTAAAGGAAGGCCAAATGATTTTACCACGTCTAATTTAATAATAAAAAGAAGAAAAAAACACAACCCAAGTCCTTTTGTTATCCACAAGCCCACGACTGCGAAAAACCATGAGACCGACCTCGGTGGTACAACAGCGTTCCCCACCGGGCATCGGGGCTTTGGCCCTGGCCAGATTTTTGACGGGTTGTGCCTGGTATGGTTAGTGCGATGTGTTATTTTACCAAGAACCGGTGAGCGCAAACTACGCATACAAATTACAACCAGTGTTTCAGGAGAATCGTTGCAAAATTTCCACAGAGACTTCAGTCAGGTAGAGCCGGATCTATTAATTTTTCACAAGCCCAAAGGATCTAAAGCTTAATCAAAGGAGGTCTTCAAAATGAGTGCCAGAATTTTGAATGTCGAAATCATCTTGTTTGTTCACGTTTGCACATGGTTGTGATCGGTTTCTACCTGCCCCTACAAAGAATAATGTGTGACAATGTGTAAATTTGTTTAAAAAGTTGAGTTCAATGGCGATTTCAGCTACACGTTAACAATTGCCGCGAAGCCTTTTTAAACAAATCTGCAGTCTATAGCAAAAATTTACCAATGAAAGGAAACAACGCCTGCAAGTCTTTCTTCAACACCCCTGGCATTCCATTTGAATTCTGACTCCTCTGCGTGAGAGAATTGTGACCAGAGGGGACAAACTGCGAAATGTATGAAATCAGAAATCTCCTGTCTCCAGTAGATTTTAGTAAATACAAACCGTCGTGCCACCGCTCACTGAGTGTATGGATACCCTTATTCCGGAAAGTCAGATAGGATTTCAATTCATGACGGGAACTTGCGACAGAAACTGTACCCAGAGAATTCAGCCAGTAAAGATGAAGCGAAATCAAGAGGTCAATATGAAGTCATACATGTACACAACTGTATGGCGTATTATGCAAATACCCACGTTTAGAGAGCGGGAAAAATCATGGTACGGTACACCTATGCTCGTTGCTTCTTTTGCAACACATTTCTTCAGGCATTCGGTGTACAGTTTTGAGATAGGCCTACATGCGCACGTGTAGTCCATCAAAACACGTGAAATGGATTCCCTGCATGTTCTGTGATTTATTTTAGCAGTTTGTGCGGTTTTTACATATGCGTGGTCCACGGCGAATGAAGCAGCAGCCAAACTACTAGAGTCTCGAATAATGAGATAACAACGACCGAGGCTCAAAAGCCCTTCGCATCCAAGGGCTAAGTATTATTTTTAGATTCTTTTTTTTTTTTTACGACTCTCGCTTCATTTTATTCATGCAGATCGGGCTTTCCAATCCAAGCGCGGACACAAGCAACATTAGGAAACGGGGAGGGGGGGAGGGTTCGGGACATACAACGCGCTGACTGGGGGGATACAGAAAAGCTGACGGCAAACGGAAGTAATTATACGAGTGTCAATAGGAAGAAAGGCGATGCGAGGAGATTCCGCTGCTCAAGGGCCAACTGCTTCCGATATATCTTACGACGTGCGCGCCGCCCACAAGCGGCTTGGGTAGCAGGGGGGGAGAAAACACTGGTCATGCGACGACTGTTCCATCAGACTAAGCGTTGTTACGCGTGCACACGGAAACTTTGAAAATTCAACGCGGGACGGGCCCAAAAATATGGCAAATTATAAATATCATCTCATCTCAGGCTTACGCCCGCCAGTCTCTCTCAACACCGATTGCAGATGTCTTTTAAGTTTTAGTCTTCGCACATGGGAATGCATTTCACACCAAATGAGACACCGAACGGTCGTTCATGTTTACACCGGTCAAGAAAAAATTTCCACGCTGCTCCCTCCCCGCAGGGCTCCACAGGGGGACGAGCGCCAGCTTCATTTCGCGCGTGGGTACCAACAACATTTTCCAGATTCCAATCGGTCCGCAACCCTTGCATAATAAACGCCGGCAAGGATACACGCCTGATTTATGATGCGCTCGCTCGCTTTCAAAAATACAACACACGTTGAGAGCGATGGTCGAGCTATTCTCCCCATGAGGTTTTATGAAGTTCTTGAGGTAGTACTGATATCGCCGATGAGATATTTTGCCCGGTACTGCTCCTTAAGTCAATGCAATCATCAAGTTCGCGCCCACGGCGAGCGGAAGTTTATTATAGTCTCTTTCATGAACGCGTGCTAACAAAATGCTCGGGTCTGGCAGTGGCATGTTGAATCATATCATATGGCAGGGATGCCGGTACTTAGGAACTCACTTGATGTGGTACTGGGACTTCACTCCGTCTCCTTATAACGTCAAAATCATGAACGACAACCGATAATTGTTGCTTGAAATTCAGATCCTGTTTGCGTCTGTTTGTGTATGCTGCATGCGTAAGTAGTCCGTAATACTGTAAAAGGACACTAACAAGTCCGAAATTAAGGAACAAGCTAGTATAAGAAATGGATTCCAGTCTAAAATAAAAGACACAGCAAGTGAACATACTGTCGATGGAATAGAAATAATTTCAACATATAATTACAACAAATCTTGGTAATAAAACTCGCAAAGTAAAATGCCCAGAGTATGTATATTCATATCGGTACTCAACGCATATCCAGGAGGGGATATTCTCATACGTTATATTGGGACAAATATCGCAATCCCTAGAAAACTCCAAAGGAAGTTTGCAAACAGTGGACGCATGTAACCATCATGCGACCCCCCCCCAATGCGGGCAAACTTGAAAGCCACAGAAATTACGTCCGCATTTTCTCGGAATTTTTGCTCCCCCCCCCCGAAACCGCTAAAACTGTTTACGGTCATCCAGTGAGAGGTATGTGTGGTTTTTCGTTGGGTTTATTTACTGGTATAAATTACGTGGCAATTACAATATTCGATTGCATATTTAAGATCCACTGTGTCACTCGAAACCATATCAACTCAACACAATGCGCCACAGGAATAGGACACAGAAGTTATCGTTGTCTCAACTATACATGTACGTTTCCTATCTCCTTGTGGAATACTCTCATGTTGACTACGTTAGTCTATTCATTTTTTTTATCCTGGTAAAGGCATAAAGTAATCTACCACAGGAAGAAGGCCTTTGTTGAATTTAATACCTCGACAAAAATGACACACGTATGAATTACGGACAACACGTGTGCATAATTATGAACACATTGCCATGTGAAGCTAACTTCATTCATTTTATTTGCCCATCTGTCATGGTGAATACTGATTCATTTGCCGATCGTGATAATTACATAAATGACGAAGATTGCCAAACCCCGTGAAGCTGCGTGATGGGAGGGAAAATGTCATCGGAGTCTCGGACAGACAAGCATTGTCAGCCAGTACCGACGACTTGAAATAAGGCCAGGTGGGCGGAACTCGTCAGAGAATGGCTATAGCGTCACGCCCCGATTACACCATAACACAAGTCATCCAGCAAACAAAAGACCAGACCAAAAGACCGTTTAAGAGTCCCTCGCTGAATAGACTTGGACTACAACAATGCACCCTCCACGACCATTACTCAGTGCCTTGCTGACTGCCAACATGGCATGAACGCAAGTAAACCGGAAGGCAATCCAATGCATAATGCATACACGAGCACTAAAAATAAGGCGACGAAATAAACAGAAAACAGCGTATTACGAAGCTAGGAATTAATCATTGAATGCAAAGGCCGGCATTCACTACACTCTTGTGACACATTTTGGACCTTCCATCCATCACACTTTCAGGCGGAAGTTTCCAGTTTCCTGTTTATACTCCTGACGATGAAGAGAGCGAACACTTCCTCCATTCCATTCCAACCAGAAGTCAGATCGCACAGACCAGTATAATCGCCACCCGTTTGACAGAAGTCATAAATATTAAAGCAAGGATGTCATTTTCTTTATGTCGTGACAATTGTGCAATGGGTCCATTGTTACAGGAACTGCAGTGCGGCAATTTTCCACAAGGTCCATCGGGAATTGAAACACTTCCTCGGTAAACACAAAAACCAAACAAAACAGAAAAGATAACGGGCGGTGATTAATGATGTGACATCACTCATCCTCTGAGAAATAAGCAATGAGTACAGCTTTTGCCATCAAACAATATATTCTCAACCCCAATGCTGAGTTGGACACGTTTATAATTGAGGTGATCAAGGAGTGAACGAAAACATTCAAACGGACATTCCTGTATAATCAAATCACCACCCTGAACAACTTTGTAATTTTGAATATACGCATTAAGAAAGTAACTAGTCTAAACAGTGTGCTTGAACAAAGTGCGCGTTCTCTCGGTGGCCGTGGACGTTCTTCACTTCACACAGCATTTGACACGCGAAACCAGCTATAAGGACATCAGGTGGACAGCGCTTCCGGCCATTAATACACGTCAGGCGATCAATTAAACATCAAGCAAAACGGAAGGCACCGCCAGAGCAGCGGATGTTAGCAAACGAACAAAATGTGGCCGCTGTCGTTATAGAAGATGGCGAGGCTGTAATTTTCACCCGAGTACGTATATATACGCTCGCTCTTCGAGCGCAATGGCGTTGAATGATGAGCTATATAAAGTTATATATATATCGGCGTTACGAAACGACATCATTTTCGTCGAGCAAACATGCAAGTAATCATCCATAAACAACCTCCGGGGAATTAATGCCGGAAATATAAATGCTTTCGTTGCCAATTATAGACACAGAGAAGGAAATGGATGGTAAAAAATAAATAATAATAAAAAAAATAAAAAAAAAAGACTGACATGTGACTGAGACTGAAGATAACAAGGAATAAGAGGAACTGACCTACAAGCACACAAAAGAAATACAAACAAACAAGCTACAAATTATAAAGCAAAAATGCCCTCCGTCGAGTTGTATTCGACAGACTGCTGAGTGTTTTCGGCTGTGAATGGAGAGTAAATCGATGTCATTTTTTTCATGGAAGGAAGCATGGATGAATTCGTTGTGACGCCGACAGCAACAACCACGAGTCATTTTTTGGCTGAAAATGACATACAGAACCTCTGTTCGGCGAATGTGACATGCTGCCTGTGTGTGCAGGTCTTTGTGAAAAAGAGTGAACCGTTCTCAAATCTTCGCAGCTTGAGTTCCCATTAAAACGAGAGTACACGGATGTAATTCATTTGTTTTGGAACAACCGGATGAAGCTACTACCTTAAAAAAAAAAAACAGACGAAACATAGCGCATCTGCATCATGGTCCCATTTCATTCATAAAACACATCCCTAAAAACGAAAGACAAGATCGTCCCTCTCGAATTTCTCCCGTTCGCTGTAACCTCTTTCGACGAAACAATTTATCCGGGCACGCTTTTCTAAAGATGGCATCTCGCGTTTCTCCCAGTACTTATTGTTTTTCTTCGAGGAGACACTCCGCCCCTATACATGAACAACGAGTCTCAACAACGACGGCTGCTGTCAATGGCGCGCGCGCGCGAAGGGACCTCTGGCCCGCTAATGCAGGCGACTTCCGCGAGCTGTGCGCCCCGGTGTATCGATCTAATAAAAGACCAATCAATGTAGTGGTTTTTAATTTCCGTCGGACGAGACCTCCGCCATTCTTTCCAACTTCCTCGGGAGCGCATCACCTTTCCATTTTCTTCTTCTACAATGTCTTTTTATTTTTTTTCTTTTGGATGGAACTGAGAACTTCAAGAGAAAGGGAGCGGGGTCGGGAAATTATGAGCTGAAGCTATAGACGGTGTACGTCAACAACCGACAAAACACACCGTGGTCCGCAGCCGTCTTTCAAGTCGTTCGAAGAGTGAATGTAGCCAAATACTGTCTAACTTGTTTCAAAAGTGTCCCCCTCAACGATTTCTTTCAGAGAATCAGAGGAACTCTGTTTGGACAAAACGGGCGCAGTTTGAGTACTAGACAATCCCCTAATTAAAGGAATAAATGAATTTCTCGGAAATAAGGAGACATAACGTATTGCTCAACAGCTATAAATTATAGGAAATATCCCTTGAAATGAGTACATGTATAGGCCTATAAAGTTAATCAGTCCACGGGTGAATTTGTCAGGCCGAAATTAAGTATGGGCCTCACTATTTTGCCGGTAACAAAACACTTTTCTCATGCATGGCAATGTCACATTCACCCTTCAAATTATCAACAAAAACAGACATGTCGGAACCGGTTCTTGTCATATCCTGACCTAATTCGATTACATATCATTTTGTTGAGTATTTTAATTGTGATTACTTCACCTTTGATTCTAGATGCAAATACAATGTCATGAAGACGGAAATGCCTCCTTCCAGAGCAGTGCCCGGGGCAGTGAATTTCGAATATGTTTTTAAGATTGTACCTTAATTCGGGAGTAAACAGGTTAACAAAGCCACAAATTTAGCCAATGAACAAGATTAAAAACGGAGGTGGGTGAATTACCCAGTCCAGCCCTTGCACTAACCCCAGAGGCAAACCTGCACTCGTGCAGTGGGCATAATGTTCTCGCTTCTGTTTTTCTTTCAACCACAAACCACAACACACGCATGGTTGTCATTCAGTGAATGACTTTCACACTTGATCGAATGAGCATTTCACAGCCTCATAAAATCGAGCAACCTATATACTGCTACGTTTAAGCAGGTTTCGTAGGGGTTTAAGAGGCAGGCTTTTCAAATAGTAGTGCTTCCGATATTTACTGAATCATGCAAATAAATCATATCAGGTGGTGATGGCGTAATCAGTTGTAAAATGAAAACGCACTCCGCTACAATAATTGATAATTCACCGGACTTTGCTTTGTCGATAACGCTATCGTTGTGCACTTGGGAAACCCAAAATAGCCAGGCGGGGTGCATTGAGTAAGCTAAATGCGATCCAAAGTCAAAGATTTGGTAAATATTTACATTCGTGCACGTCATTGTTACAACCCGTGAGTAAACAAGAAATCTGGCCTGGGCCTGCCTGTATCATGTATTGGAATGTATGGGGTTTATCAGCTATTGTTCACCAGTCTCAGAACACATCCCCAAAATGACAAGATTGTCATTTGAACTGACACGCACCAACTTGCGCGAGACAACCTAAACAAATAGACGACTCCAGCTTATTACATCAGGCAACTGCCAGGGCGCGATATAAAATTACTCTTCGGGCCGTCAGAAAAGAAACGATAAAAGTTAGCAGGGTGTGGCCAATAGTGCGGCGAGATTGTGGTTGAGTGCAACTCCGTCAGAAACCATCCACCGCAAGAATTGCTGTGCTAAATTAGCGAACATGCTCCCCCGAAAGCGTTTGAAATAACGAACTTAATACTAGTCTTAAAAAAAAATTGAAGAGCGTTTAAAGCGCCCTCTCCTTCTTCGTCACAGATTGAAAAGAGGTTAAACAGAGAAAAGCCAAAACCTGTTATTAGAACAGATCTATGGGACCGTGGGAGGCAACATTCTGTAAGGGTCAATTTATGCGAGTCAGGCCACTGAGCAAGAAACCAATGGCCAAATATGAAACTTGCAACATCAGTGGACAGTAGGGGAAAGAAGCAAGCTTTCATTTTGGTAACCAGTCTACAGAAAGAAGTGCATTTACCGTCTGTGTAGTGGAATTTGCCGACTCAGTTTTCGCGCATGGTTTAAACCACTTACGAGGTGGGCGTGTGTAAAATCGCGTCTGGGTTCAGCTATCGACAAATTGTCGCATGCCAGAATGGGCAGTGCGGTTGAAATTCGCATATACACTGATAAAAACAAGCACATGTAAAGTTCTTGTTAATATCTTGTATGGTCTCCCATATTTCCTTGCGAAAGCCATTTAATTACAGGAAATCACACTGGTGATCCTAATAAATTCAGTCTATTTTTAAATCAAGCCACTAAATCACAATACTATCGACGCGTTCTTTGGTTGCCCATTTAATGTCACAAACGTCAGTTAATTGACAAACAATTAAAACATAAATTACTAATGTCATTTTTACTCCACTAGCCTAAGAGGGGCAGACCGAGAAACAAAAGGGCCCTGAAGATGCATTAGAGATTTATTCTTTGGAAATAAAATAATTCTGACTTCGTGAGCACCAAAACAAATTCCAAGCGTAACTATGGTTGAAGTTAAATTTGAAAACCATGTTATGAAACATGAATTAAACTTAACATGAAGACAGCATACTGAGCATGTGCATTTTTGGCAGCCTTAAATTGTAACTGTCCAAATGTGTAGATAATTTCATTGTTATGATTTTTTTTCAGTTTTCCTTGTAGGTTCTTTGTTCACAACATACCGACAGTCGTAGTACCGTGGTTAATGTTGTTTTCATCGGCGCATAGCCGTGGTGTATTTTAATTTTTCATTCATTACTGGAGATGTTAAGCAACCTTCATGCTCATGGAAACCATGTTTTAAAATAATGCAATAAACAATGAACAAATTCATAAGCTCCTTACCTTGGAGAAATGTAATTTCTGTGGTGAGGTGGCACACGGGGGCTTGCAGGAGAGACTCCAACACCAAGACAAGATCGCTGTTGTCCTTCGCCGTTGAGTCTCCGATTTCTTTCGTCCTTTCGTCGTACACTACGACGGTCGAGAACAGCCCGGCCAGTAACTCGGCCCTCGTCTCCGGACACGTCACGATGTAGTCCATGGCCAGCGCACCCTTGGAGCGGCGCCGCAGCAGCCGCGGGCAGTGGATGTTGTGTGCCCCGCCGATGTGGTTATCGTTGAACTGAATGAAGGGACGAGAGTCCACCAGTAGAACTCGCCGTGTGTCCCCGGGTTCGCCGGCCAGGACATCGCGCAGGTTGTTGGTGGAGATCGGCCGAACATGGACAGACACCGTCATGGCTACAGGTTTAGGATTCCAGGGTGAAAAAACGCAGAATTGGTGGTGAAATCGATCTTCAAGATAACCCTCGTTCGCTCTCCTGTGTGTCAGGTACGCACGGTACAGTTTCAACAGTGCCGGCAGTCCCAGTACACTACTCGTGTTTGTAAGCGTGCATGCACTGTGCGTGGAGAGAATTTTCTGTTGTTGATGTTTTGGCGCGAACCCCACCAGATCTAATCGCTTTATAGCTGCACATCCAAATTAGGGATATGACGAAAAGGAATGAATGACCATAGGTCACGCTTCCCGCATGCCACAAAACCGCAATCTTTACCGTCGACCAATCACGGTGCAATACGCACCGCCATTCATAAAAAGGGCGGGCGCATCACCTGACTCATAACCTTTCACAAAAGTAGTTCCGACGGTACATCCTAGCGGCAGAGCGCATTTTGATTGCAAAATAACATTAATACGATTGCAATTAGTCTTTAAATATTCTTGTTTAAACGTTGTTTGTAACACTAATTCCAACAATTTCACCTTTTGCCACCTCCGTGGTTTCCTGAGGAATCAGCAATTACACAAATCCGTCCGCGCATGAGTCACGACCTTGACGTCACGCGTGGAGGGGTTCCCCGCTGTGTGTTTCAACGTGCCTTTGTTCGCACGTATGAATATTAAGTGTCTCTGATAAAAAAAACCACATGTTCAATCACACGTAGTTTCCTCGCTCTCCTCTATGGTCTGAGTGCAACCAACGTCAATTTAGAAGGAGTAAAAAAATCAATCTGTCAAAAGAATTGAAGAAATCGTATTTTGGTCACAGAATTAAATCCTTTGCCCACTGACCTCCCTGCACTGGATGGAGAGTGGGGGAGAGTCAGGGCGAAACTTGTTTTTCGAAGCTGGAGGAGGCGGTAGGCGATGACGAAAATTGTCATAATAATTATTTTCTTGACGTAGTGAATTCATTGAGGTGCTGCTAATACATGATATAGTACAAAACTTTGTAAACATGCCTGGTGTTTATGACAATACTGTCTGCGTTGAACTTCCATTCCCTGCAATTCGTGAGAAGAAATAAAATACAACTAGAAATCTTTTGTTCTTGACATATTCAGTACTTTGCAGTTCATAATGACCGGAGGAATGTCATTATCGGTTTAATGTTGGTGTGTAAATGAACCCAATTTACGTGTGTGTGTGTGTGTTTGAGGGGGTGTGGGCTGGATTTGCTAGTATAAAATTGTGTGACTTGTATAACAAAACTTCGACATTGGGTGTTATTCTGAAGTACAAGTAAACCAGATTTGGGTATATTTAGTCAGGAATTTTAAACTGAAGTAAAGTCAAAGCAGCATATAACGTTCTTGTCACCTCGGACCATTATGTGTTCCTGAGTTTTATTTTTGTACGCTTTTTCACCCGCCTGTCCTTTTTTTTTAAATCAAAGAACTTGCACCCATGGCCCACTTAGATTTGCAGTTGATCTAATCTACCATGATTCCACCAGAATGGAATCGGTCTTGTAATTGAAACACTCAGGCTTAAAAGTGGCAGACAGGCAGTGAAACTTGAGTCCTCCAGGTGGGTGGGGGGGTAACACGACTTGAAGTTGAATTCACTCTGACCTGTCGAACTCACCTGTACTATCCAGTGACATTGCGGAAAGCTTGTCTTTGGGCTTTTGTTAGATTTAGTAATACACCTAACAAGCTTCATGGCAGGCATGGGTGTCTGGACGGGGCGTCACTATGGAGGGGCGTTTTTCCCAAGCGAAAAATGGAAAAATATATATTTTTTTCGAGATTGGGTATGGGAATGGAACAGAAGGAAAGAAACGGGGTGAAAATTACCATTCTCCATGAAAATGCCTCAGAATTGATCATATCCACTGATGGTGAGTGCTTTGACCCCCCCTCATTCCCTTAGAAATAACTATACCGTCTTCCTAGCAACGCCCGCTGATCGTGGGGGTAGTTTCTTGGATGAATCACAATGTGTGCAGCGATCGTGCGTCAGTTACCCTAAGACATTCTGTTCTCGTCAACATTATGACATTGTATGACAGATTATAGCATGGTACAGTAGATTTTCGCAGCATAAAATGTTAAAGTGACGATTCCAGTGAGTGGGTTTCTCACATAAAATAAACGAAGAAAGTCGAAATCGATAAAACTACAATCAGCACACGACATATACTGCATTCGATCGCAATGAGGCTTGTAAGTGACAGTTGAATGCCTTTCAGTTGCCAAAAGAGGGCGCACCTGCAAGTGTGCGTCATGGGCAGTGATATCTTTTCACCTTTTGTGTAGAAACAGATCTCAGAACAGTGTGACTACATGCTGTAATATTTCGGAAGTTTTCAATGCTGTCCTTATTCTGCCAAAAAACGCTATCTGTCCCATGTAAACATACTTAATATTAAGCACGTTTGTAGTTTTGATGGTACTCAGCAGCTGGGGCCAACTTCACAGAGCTGCTTAAGTACAACATCTGCTTAAGCGCGAAAATACCTTGCTTAAAAAACAAAGGTTACCAGCTCAAACTCATACCAAAAGACAGCTAAATACGATTCCCAAACAATAATTATCACATGGAGTTTTGTCCAGAAATGCTTGGTCAATTTTGAATGTTTGAAAAAAAGCACCGTTCTATTCACGAAACTCAAAGAAAATGTCAAACAGTCTTCATACATGGAAGAAGAGTACAGAGATACACAAAAAGTGATTCTGAGAAAAACTCATTTCCCGGATTCTTTAATTTAATGTTTATGAATTGTGCATCCAAAGTTTGGCTTGTACATATAAACATGTTCACAAAGTGATAGCAAGGTTTTGTTTGGAACACATTTTTCCTGCTGTTTTACAAAGCATACATGTTGTTCAAAAATTTTCACTCCATGGCCATATACACTTCACATTTTGATATGCAGACTGACAGGCCCGTTGAAATATTCATGAGTTTTACGAATGAAATTTATCTATTTTTTTGTTTTGGTTTAATGGTTGATGGTTTATTAAGTAATCATCATTCGCAGCCATGTCTGTAACACTTGTAGATGTGCACAGTGACACCAGCAGTATCAACGTAACACGATCGAAGGCTTTTGAAAAGTCGGTAGTGACCAGAATAGATGAATGCCGAGGTTTATCAATTCCCCTAAATAAGTCATCTAGCAGTTTCGCCAAATAGTGAGTGGTAGATAATCCTTAAAGTGAGCCGAAATGATGAATGTCGATAGAGTTTTGTTATATCTTCCAACACCCAGTTAACAACAAAGCCTTTCAGCATTTTTGAAAACACACAGGTCAGAGCAAATTAGTCGCACGTTTACCAACTTTGGAGGATCGATCGGTCTTAGGGAGAGGTGTTACATATGCAGACTTCCAGATATCGGGTAGGATGCCATCCCTTAGGGAGTAATTAAAAATATCACTGAGGGGAAACACAACTCAAAGGCAAATACGAGATGGAATAAAGTCAGGGCCGCCACCTTTTGAAATGTTAATACTCTTCAGCTTCTTGAAGACGTTTTGCGGCGACACTGACATTGGTGGCGATTCAGCTGGCAAGTAGGCAGGGCATGGCTTACGTTGAGTTGTGGCATATCCTGGGCCACACTGATGAAGCGTTGGTTAATGTCACTGGCAATGTCCACTGCTGACGAACCAGGCAGGTCGAAACTTCTTGTTACCACAACCAGTCAGCTTCTTGATGAGCTGGTGCCATTGCCAAGGGTGAAGCCTTATCAGGCAGCATTAATCAAAATATATCGTCGTAATCATTACTGATATCTTAACTTCCTCTGATGAGCCTCTTTGTACGCTCCTGATTACAGTGTGTAAGTGCACGCACGCAGTGTGCACCTGTGTTATAGTACTCAACTCGTACTCACAAGAAAGAAATTGAATGTGCTCATACTTTCGATGAAGTACTCGTGGTCATGGAAATGTTCTCCACTTCAACACTGGAGAAGTACTCCGCTTCAACTAGGTCATGGAAATGTTTTCTACTACAATACGACACTGGAAAAGTACTCCACTTCAACTAGGTCATGGAAATGTTCTCCACTACAATACAACACTGGAAAAGTACTCCACTTCAACTAGGTCATGGAAATGTTCTCCACTACAACACTGGAAAAGTACTCCACTTCAACTAGGTCATGGAAATGTTTTCCACTACAACACTGGAAAATTACTCCGCTCCAGCTAGGTCATGGAAATGTTCTCGACTACAACACTGGAAAAGTACTCCACTTCAACTAGGTCATGGAAATGTTCTCCACTATAAAACAACACTGGAAAAGTACTCCACTCCAACTAGGTCATGAAAATGTTCTCCACTACAACATTGGGAAAGTACTCCACTTCAACTAGGTCATGGAAATGTTCTCCACTACGACACTGGAAAAGTACTCCACTCCAACTAGGTCATGGAAATGTTCTCCACTACGACACTGGAAAAGTACTTTACTTCAATTACTACCACAGCTGGACGACAACAATTAACTAGTAAACCAACAGAAAAGAGCAGACTGATTTCAGGAGCGTGCTGTAGATTGCTTTATCCCGAGGCCTTAAAGCTCAAAGTCAAAGTCCAAGCCGGTCCCTTTCATTCTCAAGGCGTAAATCTTGTCAAAGAGGGCGCTCTCCGCCACCGTAAAGGTGTTCTTCCAATCTCCAACTTGTCCTGTTTTGAAAATGAAAGACAGTCGAACTTGTCAACGGTGCTGGGACATCTTTCTAGATGAAATGGTTTTATAAGGGCTTTCTACCCATCTCACTTTTTTCAACTTCGATATCATCAATACAGTTGCCCAACTACGAATTAAGTAACTTTCGTTAGTTTGGTTTTGCTGTCACTGGCCAAAGCAGTCCAACTAATCGTAAAAGATACTCGCTTAATAAAAAACTATCCATTAAATGAACTCATTCTACTTGGAACTCATACTCTGAGGGTAAATTGAGAGTATTCGGTTAAGTGGAAAATAGACCAACCTCAATATTTGACACCTTGCTTAAATTTCTTTCCTTGCTGTATTTTACCTTTCCTTATGAATTTTCTTCCCTTATAACTAGCTAGCAATTTCCCTTCCTTCCCACCCTCGTCCTCCAGTTGTTGGTAGGTCCTCTGCATTGCGTTAAAGGTCACGCGCTCCGTAATGCAATCGATGACGTCATCAGGTAGATCCTTCCCGACATGCTTGGCGAGTTTGCAAATGGACCCCCTAAGGTCCTGGGGAATAATGATCCAAATTCTAATGACCATTCCCAGTATTAGTGTGGCAAAAATAAGGTATGCAAGGTGCATTCATGCTCCCAGGTGTAGACGTCAAGGGAATAACTACACTTTTTTGACCCAAAACACTGCATCAATACTTGACTTACAGGGAGTGATGGTCGTGACAATATTAACCTCAATATGGATATCCTTCGAGTTCTTCCTTCTTAAAGGTGGTGTACACCATTGGTTTTTTGTTGTAATTTCACAAGATTGGCTGATTACGGTGTGTAGTATTCACTGCAACTTACATTCCACTCACTTGTTTTTATGATTGAGTCAAGTGCTTTGTGAAAAATTGAGAAAAACAGCGCGGCATTTTCAACGCTTAAATTGAAGGTCTTGCAGTTTATCTTGCGTAAAATCTATAGATTATAGGGCGTTCGTAGTACAAGCGTACATCGTCCACGGGGTCAGGGTGGGAAACAAGCATGTCAGGTTCTCATTCCCTTAAAGAAAGGAGCAGTTTTCAACGGCTAGGAGTAATCAGTGAATTTACCTTGGAGTAATGCGCCTCCTCGACAATGTTGCACTGCGGATTCATGGAAAAAGTTCATCCAGGAACACAGCAGTCAACTCGTGTCCGTGACATCGAAACGAGGGGGCCTATATGACAATGCATGTGCGCGCGATCGTGTTCATAATGTCAGTTCGCACGTCGATGAAAGTCTAAAACACCATTCATAGTTCAGTCATTAATAATTACAAGAAAAAAAAATTATGTCTTAAAATAAGGGAGGATTAACAACGTGTGGAAATCGTACTTTTTGTTGACGAAAATCATCGTGCTCGGAAACAGCCACCATATTGAATCATACTATTATTATCTAGGGGTGGTTTTGAATTCGCAAAGTTTTCCGTTTAAAAAACCTTTCCTTCAATAAACTTCAACTTCACACGGATCCAATTTATTTTCTACTTTACGCCTAACACTCAGGTTTCTATAATTTCAGTTCACAGTGTTTTCGGTGAAAGAATTGTCAGTATATTTTTAGCTGCTTTTAGGTTTACCCGTCCATTAATGAAGACTCCCACGACATCTGCAAACACTACGTAATAGGAATGTGCTGTGCGAAGTGAATTTAACTCTATTACGACGGTCGGCCGACCGTCGTAATAAAAGAGAACAAAATTTTTGGTTTTCTCAAAAATACAGAATTCAGAATATTTCACAGGCTGATTGAGACTATTGTGTACTTTCTTTCAATTAAGATATTCCAGGATTATACGGTAGTCCGATTGTCGGGATGTTACCAATGGTGTACACCACCTTTAAGACCAGCACTGGTGTACACCACCTTTAAGACCAGCACTGGTGGATTGGTTCTAATCGAGCAAAGTGTCTCTCACGCACCTTGTGGAAATCTTCGTACTTCACAAACAGAAAATTTCTATCGTCTCGCCGTTTCCAGTAGCTGAGCACGTGGTCGAACCAACTTCCAAATGTCGCTGGAAATGATGCAGGGGAAAATGAAGGAATAGCAATAGCATAGCAATAGTTAAGAAATGCAAAGGTGTAGTTAAAACATTTTGAGAAAAGAGTACACAATACTTTCCGAATGTTTCAGTTTTAAACAACTTCTCCAACTTCCTTTTTCCAAGGACACTTCTCTTTGTTCCCTTGTTTCCTCGTTCATTATGCATCATGAGCTGAAAATAAGCTTCTTCTATTGGTTTCATGTTCCACTGTCATCCATTTTCACAAGTCCTTGAACAATTTATGAAGATTTTTCTTAAACTCACTGACGTTTGCAGTTGAGACTGGTTCCCCCCAGATTCCAATGGATGGTTCGGGAACCAGTGCGTAGCTTCACTTATTGGGAGCTATAGTAGACCTACAACAATAGAGCAGTCAACGAGCTTTTGACGTTTTTTACGACGTATTTCCAAGAAGGTAACTGCATGGCAGTAGTTTGAAACTTGACGGTATACTTCCTGGTGCCACAAAAAAAATTGTTCAATTAAGTCCTGGAACTTAATTTGCTGAGAAAATGGTAAAGAAGATATTACTATAAAAGCTTGGAAAGGAACAGAAAACGTGTAAGGCAAAGGAGGAAGATAGCACTTAAGATGCAGAACCTGACCTGTGGAACTAGACTGCTTTAGAACCAGAACAGAAACGGCACTCTCACTGGAACTTACTTTTGCCGGGGCAAAAAGCCCAGAGCAGCTCACTGAAATTCCAGAACGGCACCATCTTGGACAAAGACACGAGGGTGTCCTTTGGGTTTCGGGCAACATACACAACCTTTGAAAAAAAAAAGACAGAAAAGACTGTGCATAATAGGTGGATTCAAATACAGGTTTCAAGCCACATTTATCACCGAATGAAATGACCAGCGACAGAAACTTCACCTTAGGTTGCTTTGTCAAGACTTGAGGCGGCAGAAACTGTTCCAAGCAGTGGCTAATCATGAGTCTCGGCGACTTCATGGCAGCGTATATCTTGTATCCGGGGGTCGTACTTTCGATATTCTTGGGTTCCTCTGCCCGTGTGAATTCCAAACCGGTAGTAATGAAAGTACGATCGAAATCTCCCCTCCCGTCCTGGAGAATATACTGCAGTATTTCACTCACCCAGTGAGTGCCTACAATGGACCAATCGAGGATTTTGTTTGACTACATGGTCATCCGGAATCATGAAGCATAATGTATGTAGTTTTTCTCTTAGCACGGAGGAATAAGAACTGTTCTTATGCCTCCATGTTGTTAGCAATAGTTAAGAAATGCAAAGGTGTATTTGAAACATTTTGAGAAAAGAGTACACAATACTTTCCGAATCATTCAGTTTTAAACAACTTCTCCAACTTCCTTTTTCCAAGGACACTTCTCTTTGTTCCCTTGTTTCCTCGTTCATTATGCATCATGAGCTGAAAATAAGCTTCATCTATTGGTTTCATGTTCCACTGTCATCCATTTTTTCACAAGTCCTTGAACAATTTATGAAGATTTTTCTTAAACTAACTGACGTTTGCGGTTGAGACTGGTTCCCTCCCCAGATTTGATCGAGTAGCCAGTGTGCGCAGTGCCATGAAGATCAGACGGCGCTTACCTGATCGTGGATAGGTGACGACGAACACGTCATCGTCGCGTACCTCAAAAGTCTGCAAGGCCTCCAGATTCGACTTCACTGCTTGAAACGGCAACTTCACCCCGTCCACGACATGATTGCCCATCATTTTTTCGCGGGCCACCAACTCCTCTTCCAGCTGTTGGTGGGTTTTGCCGTTGATCAAGTCCGGCATCATCGCCTGGATTTGCTCGCCAAAACTCATGACAGCAGCTTGTGATCTGGGAGCTGTTGGATCAAAAGTGTGTGGTGCAGCTAATACCGTATGATGGCCTCCAGTGATAAAACCAAAATCGTACCAGCGCATTCACGGTTCACGCCTCACCTGTTGCCCCCCGCGGTACAGGTGTGCAAAACACAATGCTATCTAGTTCACAGTTCAGTTTACAATGCCAGTTTGTGCGCTGCTTGATAAGCGTAGAACGAGTGCACGTGCACATACTGACGTGAACGTCATACCCACAGGTCAAACCAGTGTGAACTCTGAACTTGTACTATTCCTGTTCTTACATGGAAACTAAAATGTACTAAGTCTTGCCATCGTGTTACGACTCAATTTTGAGTTTCCAGCTCAGAATCGTGATTCTGTTTGCCCGATGCACTTTCTGGGTGTTCACTGCTTTGAGCACGGAGGAAGGACACAAACTTCCTCCATGCTTTGAGAAAAATCAGGACAATGTTCGCATTCGATGGATGCACTAAAACCTGAAATTATAGCAGATTTCAATAAGTGGACTGCATTAGTTGGGGGAACGTACACACAGCTCATGCATAATCGACGAACGATAGCATCCCAGGCTCAAACTTTCACAGCATGATTGTGGTCAAGCCAAGTGGTGTGTCTGCGTAAAATTCTAAACGTGGACTGCAATGAAAAGGAACCAATTGCAGTAGGAACTGGAGTGAAATTTCGCATGATATGCCTAATTGGAGTGATGAAATTCACTCAAATTCACCTTGCCCCTTGTTTACGTCGAAAACGGAGGGTGAATTTAATCACTCGAATTTTCACCCTTTGGAATTAAGAGTGCATTAGTTCAAAATTTGGTGTGGGAAGGAACGTGAAGCAGGGGCATAATCATAAGTGTAAAACGAATACCGTCAATATATAAACCAACCATACAGGGGGTGAATGACGTTTTAAAACTGGAAGCTTGCCCCGTTCTCCATTTATCATACAATGTAGTAAATCAAGATTGACCCACAAGAATGACCTGGATTACTGAGTCGAAGAAATTACGCATTCATGACGACATCTTAACAACTCACACGAACAAGTTAAAGGTCCACGATGCAAATTTCACTCCAAAACTTTTTTGTGCAGCTTTCTACTTCTCCTACAGGACTGACGTAATTGGATTTTATGATTTGAATACATGAAGCACGTAGATCTATTCAAAATTTAATGCTTAAAGTTTATTAACACCCTCTTTGTAGCAGTAAAAGCGAGAAATTTCAAATCCTGCAGTGTCCATATTCATGAGCATATGAATATGAATTCCATGCGTCACTTCCACACAAGGCAGATCTGTTCCCCCAAGTCTTTTGTGTCGGTGATTTAGCAGTAACATTTCCAGTATTAGATGATAAAGTGACAATAAATGACAGATAAACAGGGATTGGGGGGTTTCTCACATAAGGTGAAGTAAAAAGTATATAAGGGTATCTATGGTAATTTATTCATGAGCTTTATTTCCTTTGATTTATACGACGAGGATTTGAAGTGACTGTTGAAGGTCTTTCAGTTGCCCAAAGAGGGCGCAACTGACAGTGCTTATCTATATTGCAGTATCCCTGCGACTTTCTTGTAGAAACAGATCTAAAGTCAGTGCAACGAAATGGATGATTTTTAATTCTTTCCTTATTCTGCCAAAACTGTTTAGCAATTGCACACTTTTTCTAACTCTCGCTAATCGTCCCATGTGAACATACTTAATTAGTGTTCAGCGACTAGCAAGACATGAATGTTTAAGAATCGTACATCCACAGCGTACATCGTACAAGTTTATCTTGTGAACACATTTACCAAGTGATAGCAAAGTTTCTGTCTGATATTCAGTTTTAATGAAGAGCGTATCTTCTCTTGCAAAGCAAACATTCCTTTTCGTACAACAATTTTTACTCCATCACCCTAAGTTTCATATATTGATATGCTGACTGATTTCACTGTGTATAAATTTTACGAATTTGCTTCATTAAAAGTACCCATATAATGTTTTTTTTTCGAATCTCTTCCTGCCTTCCAAATAGTACGCTCATGTAGTCAGAGCGCGTCAAGTAGTACTCGTATTATTCGTACTCACAAGAAAAAAAGCGTACACGTACTCGGACTTATGGTAAATTACTCGTAATCTACTCTGGGCAGAACATTTTCTGAAATGAAACCCATTTTGCTTATATAAACTGCAAATACATGCCGGTTGACAGCAACTAGTCAACAACAGAAAATATCAGACTGATTTCCTGACGTCTCAAAGCTCAAAGTCAAAGTCCAAGCCGGTCCCTTCCATTCCCAGGGCGTAGATCTTGTCGAAGAGGGCGCTATCTGCCACCGTAAAGTTGTTCTTCCAATCGCCGACTTGTCCTGTTTTGAAAATGAGAGTCGAACTGATCAAAGGTGCTGTGACAGCTTGCTAGATGAAATTGTTCATTAACAGCTCTCTACAATCTCATTTTTTCAACTTCTATACTGTCCATACAGCAGCCTAACTGCGATTTAAGTAAACGGTTCACATGGTTGGTTTTGCTTTCGCGGGCCAAAGCAGCCCAACTAATCGTTAAGGAGACTCGCTTAATAAAACCGTCCATTAAGTGAAAAAAGACTTTGAACTTATACTCCGAGGGTAACTTGAGATATTCAGGTAAAGCAGGAAATAGACCAACCTCAATTTCGGACACCTTGCCAAATTTCTTTCCTTGCTGTATTTTACCTTTCCTTATGATTGGACGTCCCTTATAACGCACCATCAGTTCCCCTTCCTTCCCACCCTCTTCCTCCAGCTGTTGGTAGGTCCTCTGCATTGCGTCAAAGGTCACACGCTCCATGATGGCATCGATGACGTCATGAGGTAGATCCTTCCCGACGTGCTTTGCGAGTTTGTAAATTGACCCCCTGAGGTCCTGACAAATGATTCCCAGTAATAGTGTGTAAATAGCAGGGATTGCAAGCAGCGTTAACGCTATGAGACGCAGAGTGAGAGGGGAGGACTATACACTTTTTTCACCCAAAACATTTGTAATAGGATGAATTTTGTGCCCCCCATTTTTTTGAAATTCTAACTCCCCCAGAGTTAGGTCATGCAGTTTCTTAGAAATGTGTGGGTTGCTTGGCAGCGCGTGTGGGCAGGTTGGTAGCAGAACTTGCAACCAACCACAAGAGTCCTTGAGGAGGAGCAGATAAATTCAGTGGCCAGTGACCCTTCACTCCACTTGGCTACTGGACTCCACAGAGACTGTTCTGTTGTCTCTGTGATCTCTCCTTGCATTGAACCTGCCATAATTACATATTCGTCCCTGTCCTGCTCTAGGCAAAGACACCACCAGTACTGAGGCACTAAGGTAACCTCAGTGAGCCTATCGAGCTGTATGTACTGCTGGACAGGGAGTGACTTGAAGCGGAGTCGCATGCATAGTGTTCCCCACACCTGATTTACCCAAGCCAGGGAAGGAGAGACTGTGCAGTCGAGTCCAACACACCATCTGCAAATAGCCAACGATCCTCAGAGTTCATTCAAGCCCCCTTGAACTGCAAGTCCTTCAACTGCAGGCTCCCCAGCTTAGTGCCAAGTGAAGCAAGGACAAGTCATCCCCAACTTCAACGCAACTTCAAGCTACGCCCTTCATTTATTTTATTGTTAATTAATAATTATCTTGTGCGAACAGAATCCCTGGGTTTTTAAATATATGTATCCTTTAGATTTAGGATATCTGTATTTTCGTACAGCGTGTGAAAACCTTTCGCTAACTTAGCCGGAAACGCACTAATCTCCACTGGTTGGCTGACAATAAAATGGCGTAAACTAGTAAACAAATAAATAATGTAAGCAGGTGTCATAATTTTCATATTATGCCCGCTACACATTGCTGCATCAAAGAAAATACTTGACTTACAAGAAGCGATGGTCGTGACAATATTAACCTCAATATGGATATCTTTCAAGTTCGTCCTTCTTAAGACCAATATCGGTGGATCGGGTCTAATCGAGCAAAGTGTCTTTCACGCACCTTGTGGAGATCTTCGTACTTCACAAACAGAAAATTATCATCGTCCCGCCGGTTCCAGTAGCTGAGCACGTGGTCGAACCAACCTCCGAATGGTACTGCAAATGACGAAAGGGAAACGCAAGGTAACACTTGTATACAGTGATCGCATGACATTATTGCAGAGTTATTGCAGTGGCTGAGGACACAACACACCTGCTATCAGAAGTCCTGGTACTTAGTTTGCCGTGCAAATGCTGACAAATAAACATTTATTGTGATTAAAACGTGGAAAAGGAGAAAAAGTGTACGGCTTAGGAAGAAGACGCCAACTAGGATTCCGGACCGAACTGCAGAACCATAACTACACCACGAACTGAGCCTTGCTTTGTTCCAACATGGAAGTGACTTTCTATCTGGAACTTACTTTTGCCTAGGCAGAATGCCCAGAGTAGTTCACTAAAATTCCCAAATGACGCCAGCTTGTACCAAGACACAAGAACGTCCTTTGGGTTTCGGGCTACGTACACCACCTGCGAAAAAAAGCAGGAAGAAAAAGACATTGCAGGAATGCATTCATGTATCTGAGTCAAACATGAATGTCTTAGACTGGAATGTCCTGTACATCACCTTAGGATGCTTCGTCAAGACTTGAGGCGGCAGAAACCGTTCCAGGCAATGGCTAACCATGAGTCTCGGCGACTTCATGGCAGAGTAAATCTTGTATCCGGGGGTCGCACTTTCGATATCCTTGGGGTCATCTGTCCGTGTGAGCTCCAAACCGGTAGAAATGAAAGTACGATCGAAATCTCCCCTCCCGTCCTGGAGAATATACTTGAGTATTTCACTCACCCAGTGAGTTCCTTTTATGGAACAAAACAAGATGTACACCGGAATGAATGAAGCATATTAAATGCGTGTAAAAAAACATTACGGAAAGCTTTCCCAATGTTTTGAAGAGTTTTTCCAAGTTTGTCTTTCCAATGACATTTCTCTTTGTTCCCTGTTTCCTCGTTCGTTTTGCATCGAGGGCTAAACAACTTGAAAGCTTTCATCAACAGAACGGCCAACGAGCTGTCCATATTCTTTTACTTGGAGGTCGATGCCAAAAGCCACCAGTAATTGAAAACGTGCACCAAAGGTGACATCCTTGCGACAAAACCGTCATATCTATCTCGAAATAGAAACAAAAGAAGTAAATAGGTGTACAGTACAAAGGATGCATATTCAGTACATAACGTTAGGAGATCAATGCTAGGTACGTGTTTAATTGTTGTAAATAACCTCCGTCTAATTTTTTTCTGTCACTGCAAAAACGGTGGTCTTTCGATTCAATTAAACCATTCAAATGAACTTAGTAATGAACCACCGCATTTCAACGTTAAAAACACCTCTTATACTTACATGTACATGTACAGTATATGAACAATTCACACGGTGTTATGGCACAGCGTACGGAGTGATGAGTAGCCAAAAGTTTTGCGCTGCGCTATGAAGATCCGACAGCCCTTACCTGATCGCGGATAGGTGACGACGAACACGTCATCGTCGCGAACCTCAAAAGTCCGCAGGGCCTCGAGATTCGACTTTAACACATGAAACGGAAACTTGACCCCGTCCACGACATGAATGCCCGCCATTTTGTGGATTGCCACCAACTCCTCTTCGAGCTGTTTGTGGGTTTTGCCGTTGATCAATTCAGGCATCATCGACTGGATTTGCTCAGTAAAACTCATGACGGCGGCTTTTTCTCCGCTGTTTGATCAAACGTGTGCGATGGCTGCTGCTGCACGACGGCTTGCAGTCACACAAACGAAATCGTACCGCCACAATGATGGTTCGCGCTCCACCCGTTGGCTCTGGGTATGCAAAGCACGATGTTAACAATGCTTAATTCCAACATGAACCTTTCTGGTGACAACATAGTTATGATGCTCTTTGTGCGCTGCTTGCGAATCACAATCACAGAATGAGTGCATGTGACGTAGACATCAGACAGACAGGCAACACCAAGGTGACCTGAACTTATATTATTCCTATACTCGAATGCAAAATCCAGGGATGGGTGTATATGTATAGTATTCAAAAGGCGACCAGTTTTTAAAAGCCATAGGCTGCTTTGTTAGGGGAAAACGTACCGTCACCATAAACAACCATTCGCAGGGCGAATGGCGTGCTTTAGCCGAAAGCGTGGCCACACTCCATTTATCATAGTGAATCAACATGGACCCCAAGAATGACTGGGAACTTATGCAAGAAGAAATTATGCATTCATGACGACATCTTAACAACTCACAAGAACAAGTTCAATGGTCTATGGTGCAACTTTCACTCCAAAAAGTGTTTTGTGCAACTCTCTACTTCTCTAAAGCAGAAACGTATTAATCTAGGATTTTATGACTTGAATATACATGAAGCTCGTAGATTTATTATCAACCTTCTTTGTAGCAGTAAAAGGGAAAAATTTTAAGTCCAATTATCATATTCATGAGGATATGTATATTAATTCCTGCGTCACTTCCAAACAAGACATTCTGTTCCCCCTCAATATTTTGTGTGGGCGATTTTAGCAGTAAACATTCCCAGCAATAAAGGATAAAGTAACGACTATGGCAGATACAAACAAAAATGAACTTAGTCTAAAAGGGTATTTCAGGTCATTTACTCAAATATTATACTTCCTTTGATCACGACGATTTGAAGTCACTGTTAAATACCTTTCAGATGTCACAAGAGGGCGCAACTGACATTGCATATCTGGGTATCAGTCATAGACATAAATAACCACAACAGCGGGCGCCGCGCCGGAGCGTATTTTCACAGACAATGCCATTTTCAAAAATCATGGGCAAACTCGACTGTCACAGACGTAAACACTAGCGATTTGTGTACTGAACGAGACTGTCCTGTCAAATTGTCAAAGAGGAACCGCCACAAATAGAGGTAATTTGTGGTATTATTATGTATTTCAATAGGTAAAACCAAACTCAAAGTACGCTGGACTAAATTTGTGAGTTGCGATTAATTTTGAGTAATTTTATTCGGCATTTTTGAGAATCATCTCAGGGCAGTCAGAAAGCAGTGGCATGAGCGTAGGCCAATCGTGCCAATGTTAACTCTGATCTTTCATTTTCCTGTAAGCTGAGCCCTTAGCGACATTAAATTGTAGTAGATACACAAAATTTGTTTCTAAGAAAAATTCATTTCCTGGTTCCTCCGCTGGCTGGACTGAGATGAGGACTCCTGTATCTTCCTGAGAGTTCTGTACCTTCCACAAACATTAATTGCAGGTGTCTTTCACATTAAAGTCTTTAATGTGAAAGAAACCTAGAACCACTGTAAATTAGTTTGAAATCCAATCAAACGTTATCAGAAGTTGTACACAGTAAAATTTGCAGTGAAAATGATTTATGTGACGCAGGAGTTCTTTTTACAAGTTTATTCGATGAAACAAATGGTTGATGGGCAAGCTACAACAAAGACACTGAAGTAAAGTAAATAGTACATGTGTGTAATGTTGTAAAATTTGATAATAGCAAATGTCAAATTACCTAGATAGTAAATGGAAACATGCAAAAGTTAAAAAGGGAAACCAATTTCAAGTAAAACAAGACTACGTCAAGTTAAACCAAATAAACCCTTAAATCAAGTCCTGTCGAGAATACAGATTCTTAGTCTAGGGAAATAAACTGACAGAGTAAAGTACAGTGAGGAAAAAAGCAGGGTCCTTGGACAAAGAAAACTTGCTTCCTAATTCACCTGATTAAATATTCGCAACAGTCTAAGCAGAACAGTCAGATTGCTGGTCAGTGTCCTTTTGAACAATAAACAGTGGACCAAAATTCTAATAAAAGTACATATTAATGAGCTAGGGAGTAGGCTTATTACCAGAGGACCATGGTAACAATAGAGCCTGAAAGTAAAAAGGTCACTCAGCGAGCTTCCGGAACCCTCGCGCGGTCCTCTTATGGAGATTTTACATTGGGCCGTCGTATCACGTTCGATAATTTTTGGAAGAATGATAACTGGAACCACCCCATGAAACACTCATGTTGGAATTCTACCTTTGACCCAGTCGCACTATGCTGCGACATGCCCTTGACGCGCTACTCCGTAGCACATTTGCAACTTTGTCACCTTCCCGGCCCCAAACCTGTCTCCGAGTCAGTCTTACTTTCAGTCACACATATGACCCGTACATTCGACCCACACAGCCTCCCAATTCATACCGTATGTGTCCCGCCAAACCACACACCGAAAGCCTGTGTCCGGTCACGGCACGGCGAGGTCAGTTACCTCCGCTCACTCACAGTTTTACCCCATAAGAATTGTGTAGATTTCCTGGCCATCCCGAGACCAGCAAATGTTGTTCACAACTCGATGCAGGTACCGAGAAAGGCTCACCCTTTCCTTTCCCTCGTTGACCAAGCCCCACGTAGCACACCCACGAGCAGCCTTTCACTATCTCGCTCCCAAACTTTCGCCCTTATTCATCGCTAATCAGCACAGACCAAATCTGCACAAAATCCCCGTAGAATTTTCTTCCGTAGACTTTCTACATCTATGAATTATTCATAACCACCCCAGTCCAGTGCTTTCATTGGCCAAGACGAGCCCGAAGTCTATATAAAGCGACCAGCTCTTGCACCTGGAATCGCGGGTTAGCGTAGCGGACCTTTCTTCGCTTTGCGCCAATGAGGCCCGGGTTCGAGTCCCGGCTTGGCCCAGGCTCTAAGTGCATCAGGTTTCCAGTCCATACTCGCTCTCGCAAGTTTTCCTCCTGCCTCTAAAACTACACCTTCATCCTAACTCCGTAAAGTGATCCTGATTAATAAAGGTTATGAATAAAAGCATAGTTATTGGCGCAAATAGCCTGAGTGGTTGAAAGCGCCATTAAAACAAAACAACAACACCTGGAATCTATCATTCCTGAGCGGGCGGCTTTGGGGCATCAACTCATTGACAGTTCGTGTGGTGTAAAGCTCCTCCATGAATAATCAATCATCACTGTCACTCCCGAATAAACAGCTTAGATGAGGGACTAGCTGTACTCTGATTATTGTTTGTCAGTCTTTGGAGACTGGAAGATGCTTGTAGATCTGCCGAACACTGAGTGTGAAAGTGGCAAAAGGCCCACCACACAGGCCACATTCATGGACTCAAGACCCTAGCTAGCACGCATGTTCGGTCCCCGTAGACTGTGCATGTATTTAGTTTGTGTATTCGCGCATGCGCAATAGTGACATAATGGTCGTCGGCCTGAAAAATTATTCTAGCAGACGACGCATATCGGTGGTGACCCATGCGGGGAATTGTCCTGCCATTTCCCTTGAAGACCTCGTGTGTGAATAAATTGCCAAGACTCTATCAAATGGTTATATTTAATAGCATCTGGTAAGAAAAATCGCCGGAAAATAATCAAGGACAGTGGGAAATGTCAAAGCATAATTATGAAAAATTATCGGTTTTTTTTACCTAGCTTTGTGTCTAATTTTCACAATTTTGCCGAGTTTACCTTCAAATAACATTGATGCCACATGAAAGACTAGTAACTCTTATGTACAAAAAAGGTTATTACTTCTTGGAAGAAAACCGTATTTTGAAATTCACCTCGTTTTTCATTGGGACCCGTTTTCGTCATTTTCCCTTTTTTTTAACCTTACTTAGTGCTCAATTTTCACACTTGTGTCAAATTTCCCTCAGATCTTCAGTGATACTGTCTGGAAGACCAATAATTCTTTTTATATCTGGCAGCTCATTTTTTCAAGATCGAGAGCCATTTGTCTGAAATGCGGTTGGTTTTTCACGTGGGTTCAAATTTCCGCCGCGCGCTGAGTTTGGCAGTGGTCAAAAATGAGATGTCCGGATTTTGGGCATGGTGCACACGTACGCGTAAACACCCTGGATACGAGTGCATTGGGGTATGAGTTGGCCTACTGCATTGCACGAACGCGTACAATCACGTCAAGTTGTCCAACTAAAAAGGCACAAACAAAAACATTCCGTTCTCATTCATACGGTTTCCTTCTTGTATGATACTTTCTCATTAGAGCATTCCATGATATTCCTCACCATTAACAAGTAGAAATGTCAGGGAAAACCTAGCAAAACTGAAAAAATCCCCTCTAAAATGTTGCCTTTACTTCCAACTTCTGACTCTGTTACTTTGGAGGTACGTGACAAAGACGGGTAAAACTTTGGAAAAAAGTTTCAGCAAAAGGGACTTTGAGTGTTTAAATTCTAATCGGTTGGGAAATGAGTGGCAAACAACTTTATCTGAGCTTGATGTTGATCGATTACTTTTGGGATCCACCTGCCCGAGTCAAAGAGCTGGCTTCTGGCAGTGTAGTGGGATTCGGTGCGCATGCGCACCAACTAAGCGAGGGGATATGAACATAGTACGTGTCAGTGGAAGGCTGTTGCTAGGGCAACCAGTGGGTCGGCGATCTAAAGCTTAAAGGGGCAGTGCACCGAAAGTGCCTGGTCACATTAAAAAAAAATAAACTTGTGAGACTCTTGATTGTGCATAATTATATTTGTGAAGATTTAAGCATTTGAATATAAAGTTTATTCGTGTTTTTATTTTGGCTGATGCTGTCTATAAGGATCCGGGGTCACCATTCCAAATAGAAAAGCTAACCATTTTAAAATTTGTCAAATAAATGATGGCGCTGTTGCCGTGATACTACTGACGAGTAACCACAAAATTAATAAACTGTCGCTACAAATTCCTTTCCATTTTCTCCCCCATTTTACTGACATTGGGGTGTCAGATCATCGCAAGCAAAAGGAAGAATATGGGAGAGTATTTGCTTTCAGGATGCACTGGAAAATTGCTCCCTAGATCTCAAAGTCAAACTCTAAGCCGGTCCCTTCCATTCTCAGGGCGTAGACCTTGTCAAAGAGGGCGCTTTGTGCCACCGTGAAGGTGTTCTTCCAGTCACCCACTTGCCCTGTTATAAGAGAAAAGAAGTCTTCTCTGCAGCTTTAATGCTCCTCCTTCAACGATCTCAGTGTTTTTCGAGGAGTTTTTCATCCCCAAGTGAGGATACTATATAAAAAGAACACGGCCATTTGAATGCAGAAACAACAGAATGTTTATACAAGAACATGGTCAGGTAACTTTGTTCCCAACGTGTATAAATCTCACCCTTTCTTAAATATGGTTTGTTCCTCAGGGAGTGAGTCAAGCGTTTCCCTTCCTCGCCCAGATTGTCCTCCAGCTGTTGATAGGTGCTCTGCATCCCGCTAAAGGTCACGCTCTCCACGATGCTGTCAATGACGTCATCGGGCAGATCCTTCCCGACATGCTTGGCGATTTTACATATGCACCCCTTGAGGTCCTGGGAAAAATAATCGGGGTTGAAGCATTTCCTTTTCAATAAGCTTTGAATTTGGTTTTTCCCGTCCTGCACACTTGGCCAAATTCTCTCTTCGTTATGTCATCTCAAATCCTTAGATTAAATCTCCTGCGCAAAGTCCCGAGCAAACATCTGTGAAATCAACATCAGCCATTACCAAATGAGAAGAGGGTTGTTCGTGGGCCTAAGATGGTTGTTCGTGGGCCTATAGATAGAGTGATTTTTTTTGCAGCGCCACCTGCGACATTAACACTTAAGGATGTTCATACCTATTGACATCAATACGGACTCATACCAGGCCAGACCAAACCATTCTACAAGACAACACGTAGCAATCTCCTTCATCAAACCATCCGCACATAAACATGATAAAGACTGCTACAAGTTCTCATTATTGCCAAGAACTTTTGCAGAATGGAATAAATTACCACCGGAAATACGTCACGCACGGAGCATTGCAATTTTCAAGTCGAAACTTCAATCTCTCAATATGGGTGATATCATCAGGGGGTTCACTTTATGTAAATATCTGCTCAGTCACTTCGCGCCCGCATATTACATCCCTGATAAGGAGATTATGCACTATTCCACCAGAACCAGAAGCTAACGCCAACAAGTACGTGCACTCTGTTGAAACATGGAGCTATTGGTTGACTAGATCAAAAGGGCGAATTCCGACGCGTATGTTTCGTGACGTCATTTTTGCTGATGTGTCGACTCCACCAGAGGTATGAATTTGTATTTACCCAACTGCACATGGAGTTTTTAGCTCAGTGTTAGAATGATAACGCCACACTGAACAAATTATGCCATTGATATGCACCACACGGGAAATGAAACGGAATGGCTTTCACAAAGGGTGCGTTCGATTAGCTTACACGTGTAAGTCAAACTTACACCAGAGCGTTCGTTTAGCCATCACGTGATCTTCGTGCCTGCTCTGGTGTCAGCCACCACTATCCCAGCTGGCGAGCGGGTCTGTGGAGGCTGCCCGAGTGTAATGACGTCACGGATGGACTGTTCGTGCATATGGACATGATGGAACGTGGCGGGGACTTGACCTTTTTCCCAGAATGCCTTGGCGAATACACTGCAGCATTCGATTCGCCTTATTTCGAGGCTTCCCTTGCGTGTAACACTGGTGTATTCAGGGAAGCTAATCGAACGCACCCTATATAGAGCATGAACGCTCGAGTTTGACCGTATCAGAGCAAGCGAAGCTTGTTATACCCACCTTGTGAAGATCTTCGTACTTCACGAACAGAAAATTTGCACAGGCACGCTGCCTCCAGTAGCTGAGCACGTGATCAAACCAAGATCCGTAAAAAACTGAAGAAACACAGAAATAATCGAAATACATAAATTGAAAACCAGTACAGTCAGTACATGCACACGTAGCCATGTTTGGCCACAATTTATGCACTAGCACTAGTATCTAGCTTCAAGCAAAACAAACAAACAAACAAACAAACAAACAAACAAACAAACAAACAAACAAACAAACAAACAAACACCCCAACAAACAAACAAACAAACAAACAAACAAACAACCCAACAAACAAACAAACAAACAAACAAACAAACAAACAAACAAACAAACAAACAAACAAACAACAAACAAACAAACAAACAAACAAACAAACAAACAAACAAACAAACAAACAAACAAAAACAAACAAACAAACAAACAACCCAACACCCCAACAAACAAACAAACAAACAAACAAACAAACAAACAAACAAACAAACAAACAAACAAACAAACAAACAAACAAACAAACAAACAAACAAACAAACAAACAAACAAACAAACAAACAAACAAACACTTTTTTCACTTTTCCAAATGAACCTTTAATTCATGACAGAAAATATCTACAAAACAACGATTCTTAAAATAAAACAAGGTTCAAGTGGAATAAGTAAATACTGACATACAATAAACTTAACAGAAAAAAAGAAAGGATTCTCAGTAAAAAAATAAAAAGAATTAATTTGCTAATTATAACATGAAGATTGGAACCACACTTATAGTCATCCAAAACCCTGAGACTTCTCATTAGGGATAGACAATGACAACCATGAAAAAAGGATCAGTCTTCATATCAGCCAGAAAAGCTTATTGTCCACAAATGTGAACAAAGTGTTGTTGTGGTCCCATTTGCTCAAAAATAAGCCAACGTTGTGTTTTGCAGAGAAAACGTGGTAATCAATCAGAATTTTACTCTTCATTCGAAGTTTCCATACAATAAGAGGGTCAGCAGTAGATGAACGCGAGTAGAGAAAGTATATGGTTGCTTTCAGACTGATAATGAAGTAATTTGCCAGATTAACCATCTCCTTTGAACGTCCATTCTTGTATGGAAGGAGGCACCAGTACAGGTCGAAATCTTGAACAACACTCGGGAAAAGACGACTCAAGAGACAGTTCAGAAGATTTAATGCTGGCTGGATGGCGCGACACATGATGAACAAGTGAACGATTGTTCCTCTTTGTCCACACCAAGGGCACAGTGGAGATATGTCTGGGTTAATGTGCTGCAGGACTGGTAGACTGGGCAGAAAGTTATGCAATAGGCGAAATTGGACATCGCCCTCTTTCTTTGAGGAAGGTAGACGATATATTGCTTTCCATTCGATTTTCCGGTTCTCTGGGATTGCATTCTGTTCATGCCAGTAAGTCTGAAGAGGAATCTTCAGTTGGTTGAGTTCTGCGTTGAGGGTTTTATAAATAGTCTTTGAAGACGCGCCTGTGGCATCGATGTCTGGAGGGAAGTAAACAACCAGGGGAAGTTCTCTCAGGGCTGGGATGCTCTGAAGATTACGTGTGGAGAGACGGTATCCAAAACGGTTGAAAAACTGCGGGAAGACACGCAAGAGGAGATTCGTCATTTCAGAGAGTTCAGCGCGAAGAAGCCTGTTTGAGGACCTTCGCACTGGGTTTGCAGCTTGGATATCCTCCGTTGTTTTCCATTTTCCGGAAGAGACGTCCAGTAGGTCTCCAACTGTACGAACACCACACATCCGGAGGCGAGGGCAAAGGAGATGGTCATCTATACCGGCAAACTTAATTACATGAGTAGAAATTAACGGTAAATTCAAAATGAAATGAAGAGAATCGAGCGGTATGACAATTTGGGCTCTCGATAACTTCCAAGCTTGTAACACATTACAGTAGAATGTTGGGAGGTGAACAAAAAAATTTAGCGTCAAGATTTATTAAGAAGATTTGAGCATCAAAATCGAACTTGCAATATTGACGCAAAAAGTAGCTCATGAAAGCGAAAACAGGATGAGGTGATTTTTTTAGAAATCTTTGTACAAAGGAGAAGCGATACGTAAAAACTCGTGACTGGAGGCAGGTAAGGCCCAGCCCGCCTGTTTCAGGTGAACGATACAAAATATTTTCCTTTATCCTATGTCGCCCCATCAGACCAAATAAAATCTACCAGTTTCCTTTGGAGTTCACTGAGAATTTCTGGAGGGGGGGATAAAACTGCAAGGACGTGAAGAAGTTTGGAAGCCGCTAACTGATTGGCTACCAGGGCTCTGCCTCTGAAGGACAGCAGTTTACACAATCCTTTCCAACGAGCAAGAACGTTTTGCAATTTTTCTCGACAGGTTTGCCAGTTTTGTTGAAAAAAATGGAAGGAGTTTCCCATGTGAACTCCAAGGAATTTTAAACCAGTATTATTCCACTTAAAATTTAAGGGGTTGTCCGTTCTATTTATCCACGAACCGACCCAGAGGCCTTGAGATTTAGTAAAATTCAAACAAGCAGCAGAACAACGGCTATAACAATGATAAATATCTTGAATAATATTAAAAGCTTTATCACTGGTAACAAATATAGAAACATCATCGGCATAGGCCGAGGTAACAACAGTGTAATCAGAATTAGGAATCATAAAGCCAAAAGGTTTTAAATTACATCGAAGAGCATGGAGGAGAGGTTCTATAGCTATTGCATATAGCAAACCTGAAAGTGGACATCCTTGTCTAATTCCCTTTTTAAAAGGGAAAGGTGCGGTTAAGGAGCCACAAACCTTGATCAATCTCTGAGCATCATTATATAGCAGTTTGACATAGGAGATAAATCTTTCTCCAAAACCCATGGTCTTCATAACAGCACATAAATAGTAATGATCCACATTATCAAATGCCTTTTTTTGATCAAGATTTAAAACAGCAAGAGGAATACAGTGAGAATTAGCATACATAAGAATATCCTTGATTAAGATGATATTATCATAAATTGAACGACCCGGAACAGTATAACTTTGATCAGGGTGAACAACGCTATCGATAACATTTTTGAGTCGGTTTGAAATAATTTTTGCAAAAATTTTGTAGTCTGTATTGAGTAAAGAGACAGGACGCCAGTTTGAAATCTCAAGCAAGTCGCCAGTTTTGGGAAGAAGGGTTATAACTCCCCTTCGACAAGAAACCGGAAGGTGGCCGCTGGCAACAGATTCATTGAGTACTGCCATGAGATCGTCCTTAATGATATTCCAAAAAGTTTGATAAAATTCAGAAGTAAGGCCATCCAAGCCAGGGGACTTATTTAAATTTAACTGGTTAACCGCCATATCC
The DNA here is from genome assembly GCF_054643075.1 of Acanthaster planci. Taxonomy (NCBI): domain Eukaryota; kingdom Metazoa; phylum Echinodermata; class Asteroidea; order Valvatida; family Acanthasteridae; genus Acanthaster; species Acanthaster planci. The sequence goes on along the minus strand of NC_141789.1, from coordinate 12,529,097 downwards.
ATTTCATCTGTTGTTATCGGTTTGTCACAATCTTCAGAGTCACTTTCACTGAGCGTAGGTAAATTTTTAAACAAGTGATCCATAGTACTGGGTTCAGTTTCGGCCTCACTGTACAATTCTTTGTAGAAATTCCGAATGTGACATTTTATTTCATTTGGATCATCAGTAGTCCTTCCAGATGAGAGACGAATTTTAGAAATAGTTTTAGCGGTAGAGTTGGATTTTTCTAGATTAAAAAAGAATGTAGAACAAGTGTCAATTTCTTTTGTGAGCTTAAAGCGAGATCTAATGATAGCCCCTTTAGCGTCATGCTTAAAGTGTTCATTCAGGGCATCCCGCTGTTCCTGAAGAGTTTTTTGAGTCTCTGGGGTAAGATCAGGACAACACTGTAAATTATCAATGGATTTGTGAAGAGAATGAATCTTGTCCCGTTTTTCACGGGCAATTTTAGCTCCATACCTTTGAGTGATAGATTTAATATGATTCTTTCCCATGTCCCACCATACACTGATGGAGGAAAATTGGCATCTTGTAGCTTGCCACTTTTTCCAAAATTGTTTAAAAATTCCTTTGTAGGTCTCATCTTGAAGCAAAGAATTATTGAAGTGCCAGTAGGCGCTACCCTTCTTACTTACATCGGGAAGTGTTATTTTAAGAACAACAGCACTATGATCCGACAAGGAACAAGGTTGAATGTTACAGGAGTCAACAGAGGGCAAAAGGTGAACAGGGAAGTAAATTCTATCAAGTCTAGCTTTGGAGGTGCTTCTCAAATTGCCAGTGCTGTATCTGAACCAAGTAAATTTAGATGAATTGGGATTATTTCTACGCCAAACATCACACACAGAAAAAGTATTGATGATATTTTCTACAGCGGAAGCAATTTTGTGTCTCCTTTCAATGTTTTGCGAGAAGCGATCCAGAAGCGGGTCATGTGTACAATTAAAATCCCCGCCAAAAATGATAACTGGATTGTCGTGTGAAGAACAATGCTCTTCCAAGGAGATAAGACAGTTCATTGCAGCAACGTCATCCTGAGGAATCAGGATATTGTAAATATGATAGGTGGTTGAATAAATTCTAAGCTCGAGAAAAAGAACATATCCAGCACAGATCGTACAAGATTTTATTATGTTAAAATTATTATTTTTCTTGACGAGAGTAGCTACACCAGATCCCCGGGTGGTTCCAGGAGCGCAACAGACATCATACGGCCATGTTTTCCAACACAAATCTTCGTTCCTAAGATCATACGTTTCCTGTAGCAGAACAACATCGGGATTTTCAAGGGTTATGTCTAGATACGCACGAACAGAGTTGTTTTTGATGGGCGTGGAACATCCCCCTGTATTGAGGGTTACTAGGGTGAAAGTCATATACAAAACAAAGAAAAGTAGAAACATCATGGAAAAAGATGGATGGGATCGCTGGGATCGAGGTTTCTGACAAGCTTTCGAATCCTCTGTTGCATATTTTTCGTGAACAGAGGGCTGTTGCGGAGTGGCTTCAGCTGTTTTACTAGACCGGGGATGTCATGAGTAAATTTCCTGGCAACGTCAAGCGGCTTTCGACGTGACTTGACGCACTTAAGGAAGGTGACGACTTCCTCGTTTTGAAGTGGTCCTTTTGTCAGGTTTAGGTCCCCTGGCCCATCTCCCTCTTGATCGAAGACGCTTACGACAGAGGAGACGGATTCATGGTCGCTCTCTGAATCCAGTTGAGATGGGTGTATCGGTGGTGATTCTGTGGACATCTGAGATTCGTCCAGGATTTGGGAGATATTTTCCTCCGTTGAAGTTTGGGAGACACTTTCATCTCTTTCCATCTGGGGTGTATCACTTAGCTTACGCAGTTTTCGCTGTGGAGACGGAGACTTCAGCTGCACCAATGGATTGGACACAACTTCTTTAGGCTTTGATTTTTTGCGGTGTCCTTTGGCAACAACCTCTGCAAAGAGAGGAGAGGTTTCACGAGAAGGAGCTGGAGGCGAACCCCAGATGGAAGGCACTGTAGTATTGTTAGATGTTTTTAGATGTTGTGTATTTTGCTTTGAAGGAGCTGGACTTAAAGTGGTGTTATGTTTGTCTGCAGTGGAATCACTTTGTTTTTCTGTCTCCTGTTGTTTTAAAGGTGTACCTGTTAAAAATCGAGCATCAGGTTCAGTGGCTGATTGTTGCTGCGCATCAGTATCAGCTAGCTTATCTGAAGTAGACGGCTTGTTCTGGTCAGTCAAACTGTCTCGTCGACTCTGTTTGATGGATGTTTCGGGTCAGATTTTTTACCGTGTACAAACTTGGGAGGGGGATTCAGTGGGTTAAAATCTGCCATGTTTGTGTCAGATGTAGACGGTTCAGCTTGTGTTGTTTTTTTGCAATGTTTACTTATGTGGCCATTTTCTCCACAGCTGAAACATTTAACAGAATCATTGGAGATGAAAACTCTGTAGTTCACCCCTGCGTGAAATATGTTCATGTGATCGGGAATAGTGACATTGGTTTCTATGATAGCATGCACTTGACGTCTAAAAGACATAACATGAGATAACTCTTTGTCTTTAATTCCCAAGGGGATCGGTTTGATGGCTGAAACTGGTTTGCAGAAGCTTGATAGATTTCGTGCAATGACTGCATTTGGTAATTCTGGATATACATTGGACAGTACAAGTCTCTCAGTAGGTTTTACTAAGGGGGTGATGGATATAAACGAATCGTTGTACTCCAAACCATACACAACAGCTTCCTCAACCGCTTCCCTTGATTTGAGGTAGACTGCTACACGCCCATTTGATATACGGGAGGCAGAAACTATTTCAGCAGGGTTCATACCCGAGACAGATAGTGCATTAACATAACACTGGACAGAGACATTGTCTTCAGCTTTGAAAACGATTCCATTCTCGCGAGTTATGTTAGTGAAAAGGTTCAGATGCAACATTGGTCTTTGAGAAGCCAGTCGCCTGATCACCTGAGTGATCCCGAACAACAGGACGGTCGGCAGCACGACTAGCCATGGCGGCCAGCCCCGCTAGCTAACGTGTATCGAATGTTCGGGACTATGCCAAAAAAAAAGAGGTGAAAATATTACAAGATGGTATACCGTAACAGTCCTTCAATAAGACCTATCAAGTCTACAACAATATACGTACACAACTACAACCAATAAGGACCAAAAAGGTCATTAGTACAGTGATAAAACTTACGTTAAACGAGAGCCCAAAAATCACACCGCCTTCAAGCAAACAAACAAACAAACAAACAAACAAACAAACAAACAAACAAACAAACAAACACCCCAACACCCCAACAAACAAACAAACACCCCCAACAAACAAACAAACAAACAAACAAACAAACAAACAAACAAACAAACACCCCAACAAACAAACAAACAAACAAACAAACAAACAAACAAACAAACAAACAAACAAACAAACAAACAAACAAACAAACAAACAAACAAACAAACAAACAAACAAACAAACAAACAAACAAACAAACAAACAAACAAACAAACAAACAAACAAACAAACAAACAAACAAACAAACAAACAAACAAACAAACAAACAAACACCCCAACAAACAAACAAACAAACAAACATACACCCCAACACCCCCAACAAACAAACAAACAAACAAACAAACAAACAAACAAACAAACAAACAAACAAACAAACAAACAAACAAACAAACAAACAAACACAAACAAACAAACAAACAAACAAACAAACAAAGAAACAAAGAAACAAAGAAACAAACAAACAAACACTTTTCACTTTTCCAAATGAACCTTTAATTCATGACAGAAAATATCTACAAAACAACGATTCTTAAAATAAAACAAGGTTCAAGTGGAATAAGTAAATACTGACATACAATAAACTTAACAGAAAAACGAAAGGATTCTCAGTAAAAAGATAAAAAGAATTAATTTGCTAATTATAACATGAAGATTGGAACCACACTTATAGTCATCCAAAACCCTGAGACTTCTCATTAGGGATAGACAATGACAACCATGAAAAAAAGATCAGTCTTCATATCAGCCAGAAAAGCTTATTGTCCACAAATGTGAACAAGGTGTTGGTGGGGTCCCCATTTGCTCAAAAATGGGCCAACGTTGTGTTTTGCAGAGAAAAAAGTGGTAATCAATCAGAATTTTTACTCTTCATTCGAAGTTTCCATACAATAAGAGGGTCAGCAGTAGATGAACGCGAGTAGAGAAAGTATATGGTTGCTTTCAGACTGATAATGAAGTAATTTGCCAGATTAACCATCTCCTTTGAACGTCCATTCTTGTACGGAAGGAGGCACCAGTACAGGTCGAAATCTTGAACTACACTCGGGAAAAGACGACTCAAGAGACAGTTCAGAAGATTTAATGCTGGCTGGATGGCGCGACACATGATGAACAAGTGAACGATTGTTCCTCTTTGTCCACACCAAGGGCACAGTGGAGATATGTCTGGGTTAATGTGTTGCAGGACCGGTAGGCTGGGCAGAAAGTTATGTAATAGGCGGAATTGGACATCGCCCTCTTTCTTTGAGGAAGGCAGACGATATATTGCTTGCCATTCGATTTTCCGGTTCTCTGGGATTACATTCTGTTCATGCCAGTAAGTCTGAAGAGGAATCTCCAGCTGGTTGAGTTCTGCGTTGAGGGTTTTATAAATAGTCTTTGAAGACGCGCCTGTGGCATCGATGTCTGGAGGGAAGTGAACAACGACGGGAAGTTCTCTCAGGGCTGGGATGCTCTGAAGATTACGTGTGGAGAGACGGTATCCAAAACGGTTGAAAAACTGCGGGAAGACACGCAAGAGGAGATCTGTCATTTCAGAGAGTTCAGCGCGAAGAAGCCTGTTTGAGGACCTTCGCACTGGGTTTGCAGCTTGGATATCCTCCGTTGTTTTCCATTTTCCGGAAGAGACGTCCAGTAGGTCTCCAACTGTACGAACACCACACATCCGGAGACGAGGGCAAAGGAGATGGTCATCTATACCGGCAAACTTAATTACATGAGTAGAAATTAACGGTAAATTCAAAATGAAATGAAGAGAATCGAGCGGTATGACAATTTGGGCTCTCGATATCTTCCAAGCTTGTAACACATTACAGTAGAATGTTGGGAGGTGAACAAAAAATTTAGCGTCAAGATTTATTAAGAAGATTTGAGCATCAAAATCGAACTTGCAATATTGACGCAAAAAGTAGCTCATGAAAGCGAAAACAGGGTGAGGTGATTTTTTTAGAAATCTTTGTACAAAGGAGAAGCGATACGTAAAAACTCGTGACTGGAGGCAGGTAAGGCCCAGACCGCCTGTTTCAGGTGAACGATACAAAATATTTTCCTTTATCCAATGTCGCCCATCAGACCAAATAAAATCTACCAGTTTCCTTTGGAGTTCACTGAGAATTTCTGGAGGGGGGGGATAAAACTGCAAGAACGTGAAGAAGTTTGGAAGCCGCTAACTGATTGGCTACCAGGGCTCTGCCTCTGAAGGACAGCAGTTTACACAATCCTTTCCAACGAGCAAGAACGTTTTGCAATTTTTCTCGACAGGTTTGCCAGTTTTGTTGAAAAAAATGGAAGGAGTTTCCCATGTGAACTCCAAGGAATTTTAAACCAGTATTATTCCACTTAAAATTTAAGGGGTTGTCCGTTCTATTTATCCACGAACCGACCCAGAGGCCTTGAGATTTAGTAAAATTCAAACAAGCAGCAGAACAACGCTATAACAATGATAAATATCTTGAATAATATTAAAAGCTTTATCACTGGTAACAAATATAGAAACATCATCGGCATAGGCCGAGGTAACAACAGTGTAATCAGAATTAGGAATCATAAAGCCAAAAGGTTTTAAATTACATCGAAGAGCATGGAGGAGAGGTTCTATAGCTATTGCATATAGCAAACCTGAAAGTGGACATCCTTGTCTAATTCCCTTTTTAAAAGGGAAAGGTGCGGTTAAGGAGCCACAAACCTTGATAAAACTCTGAGCATCATTATATAGCAGTTTGACATAGGAGATAAATCTTTCTCCAAAACCCATGGTCTTCATAACAGCACATAAATAGTAATGATCCACATTATCAAATGCCTTTTTTTTGATCAAGATTTAAAACAGCAAGAGGAATACAGTGAGAATTAGCATACATAAGAATACTCCTTGATTAAGATGAGATTATCATAAATTGAACGACCCGGAACAGTATAACTTTGATCAGGGTGAACAACGCTATCGATAACATTTTTGAGTCGGTTTGAAATAATTTTTGCAAAAATTTTGTTGTCTGGATTTAGTAAAAGAGACAGGACGCCAGTTTGAAATCTCAAGCAAGTCGGCCAGTTTTGGGAAGAAGGGTTATAACTCCCCTTCGACAAGAAACCGGAAGGTGGCCGCTGGCAACAGATTCATTGAGTACTGCCAATGAGATCGTCCTTAATGATATTCCAAAAAGTTTGATAAAATTCAGAAGTAAGGCGAGCCAAGCCAGGGGACTTATTTAAATTTAATTGGTTAACTGCCATATCCATTGGATCTGTTGTTATTGGTTTGCGACAATCTTCAGACAGACTTTCACTAAGCGGTGGTAAATTTTTAAACAAGTGATCCATGAGTACTGGGTTCAGTTTCGGCCTCACTGTACAATTCTTTGTAGAATTCCGATGTGACATTTTATTTCATTTGGATCATCAGTAGTCCTTCCAGATGAGAGACGAATTTTAGAAATAGTTTTAGCGGTAGAGTTGGATTTTTCTAGATTAAAAAAGAATGTAGAACAAGTGTCAATTTCTGTTGTGAGCTTAAAGCGAGATCTAATGATAGCCCCTTTAGCGTCATGCTTGAAGTGTTCATTCAGTGCATCCGCTGTTCGTGAAGAGTTTTTTGAGCCTCAGGGGTAAGACCAGAACAACACTGTAAATTATCAATGGATTTGTGAAGAGAATGAATCTTGTCCCGTTTTTCACGGGCAATTTTAAGCTCCATACATTTGAGTGATAGATTTAATATGATTCTTTCCCATGTCCCACCATACACTGATGGAGGAAAATTGGCATCTTGTAGCTTGCCAATTTTCCCAAAATTGTTTAAAAATTCCTTTGTAGGTCTCATCTTGAAGCAAAGAATTATTGAAGTGCCAGTAGGCGCTACCCTTCTTACTTACATCGGGAAGTGTTATTTTAAGAACAACAGCACTATGATCCGACAAGGAACAAGGTTGAATGTTACAGGAGTCAACAGAGGGCAAAAGGTGAACAGGGAAGTAAATTCTATCAAGTCTAGCTTTGGAGGTGCTTCTCAAATTGCCAGTGCTGTATCTGAACCAAGTAAATTTAGATGAATTGGGATTATTCTCTACGCCAAACATCACACATAGAAAAAGTTATTGATGATATTTTCTACAGCGGAAGCAATTTTTGTGTCTCCTTTCAATGTTTTGCGAGAAGCGATCCAGAAGCGGGTCATGTGTACAATTAAAATCCCCGCCAAAAATGATAACTGGATTGTCGTGTGAAGAACATTGCTCTTCCAAGGAGATAAGACAGTTCATTGCAGCAACGTCATCCTGAGGAATCAGGATATTGTAAATATGATAGGTGGTTGAATAAATTCTAAGCTCGAGAAAAAGAACATATCCAGCACAGATCGTACAAGATTTTATTATGTTAAAATTATTATTTTTCTTGACGAGAGTAGCTACACCAGATCCCCGGGTGGTTCCAGGAGCGCAACAGACATCATACGGCCATGTTTTCCAACACAAATCTTCGTTCCTAAGATCATACGTTTCCTGTAGCAGAACAACATCGGGATTTTCAAGGGTTATGTTCTAGATACGCACGAACAGAGTTGTTTTTGATGGGCGTGGAACATCCCCCTGTATTGAGGGTTACTAGGGTGAAAGTCATATACAAAACAAAGAAAAGTAGAAACATCATGGAAAAAGATGGATGGGATCGCTGGGATCCGAGGTTTCTGACAAAGCTTTCGAATCCTCTGTTGCATATTTTTCGTGAACAGTAGGGCTGTTGCGGAGTGGCTTCAGCTGTTTTACCTAGACCGGGGATGTCATGAGTAAATTTCCTGGCAACGTCAAGCGGCTTTCGACGTGACTTGACGCACTTAAGGAAGGTGACGACTTCCTCGTTTTGAAGTGGTCCTTTTGTCAGGTTTAGATCCCCTGGCCCATCTCCCTCTTGATCGAAGACGCTTACGACAGAGGAGACGGATTCATGGTCGCTCTCTGAATCAGTTGAGATGGGTGTATCGGTGGTGATTCTGTGGAGATCTGAGAGTCGTCCCGGATTTGGTAGATATTTTCCTCCGTGGCAGTTTGAGAGACACTTTCATTTCTTTCCATCTGGGGTGGTATCACTTTGCTTACGCAGTTTTCGCTGTGGAGACGGAGACTTCAGCTGCACCAATGGATTGGACACAACTTCTTTAGGCTTTGATTTTTTGCGTGTCCTTTGGGCAACAACCTCTGCAAAGAGAGGAGGAGGTTTCACGAGAAGGAGCTGGAGGCGAACCCCAGATGGAAGGCACTGTAGTATTGTTAGATGTTTTTAGATGTTGTGTATTTTGCTTTGAAGGAGCTGGACTTAAAGTGGTGTTATGTTTGTCTGCAGTGGAATCACTTTGTTTTTCTGTCTCCTGTTGTTTTAAAGGTGTACCTGTTAAAAATCGAGCATCAGGTTCAGTGGCTGATTGTTGCTGCGCATCAGTATCAGCTAGCTTATCTGAAGTAGACGGCTTGTTCTGGTCAGTCAAACTGTCTCGTCGACTCTGTTTTGATGGATGTTTCGGTCAGATTTTTTACCGTGTACAAACTTGGGAGGGGGATTCAGTGGGTTAAAATCTGCCATGTTTGTGTCAGATGTAGACGGTTCAGCTTGTGTTGTTTTTTTGCAATGTTTACTTATGTGGCCATTTTCTCCACAGCTGAAACATTTAACAGAATCATTGGAGATGAAAACTCTGTAGTTCAACCCCTGCGTGAAATATGTTCATGTGATCGGGAATAGTGACATTGGTTTCTATGATAGCATGCACTTGACGTCTAAAAGACATAACATGAGATAACTCTTTGTCTTTAATTCCCAAGGGGATCGGTTTGATGCTGAAACTGGTTTGCAGAAGCTTGATAGATTTCGTGCAATGACTGCATTTGGTAATTCTGGATATACATTGACAGTACAAGTCTCTCAGTAGGTTTTACTAAGGGGGTGATGGATAAAAACGAATCGTTGTACTCCAAACCATACACAACAGCTTCCTCAACCGCTTCCCTTGATTTGAGGTAGACTGCTACACGCCCATTTGATATACGGGAGGCAGAAAACTATTTCAGCAGGGTTCATACCCGAGACAGATAGTGCATTAACATAACACTGGACAGAGACATTGTCTTCAGCTTTGAAAACGATTCCATTCTCGCGAGTTATGTTAGTGGATTCCATTCTCGCGAGTTATGTTAGTGAAAGGTTCAGATGCAACATTGGTCTTTGAGAAGCCAGTCGCCTGATCACCTGAGTGATCCCGAACAACAGGACGGTCGGCAGCACGACTAGCCATGGCGGCCAGCCCCGCTAGCTAACGTGTATCGAATGTTCGGGACTATGCCAAAAAAAAAGAGGTGAAAATATTACAAGATGATATACCGTAACAGTCCTTCAATAAGACCTATCAAGTCTACAACAATATACGTACACAACTACAACCAATGAGGACCAAAAAGGTCATTAGTACAGTGATAAAACTTACGTTAAACGAGAGCCCAAAAATCACACCGCCTTCAAGAAAACAAACAAACAAACAAACAAACAAACAAACAAACAAACAAACAAACAAACAAACAAACAAACAAACAAACAACCCAACAAACAAACAAACAAACAAACAAACAACCCCCAACACCCCAACAAACAACAAAAAAACACCCCAACAAACAAACAAACACCCCAACAAACAAACAAACAAACAAACAAACAAAAAAAAAAAAAAACAAACAAACAAACAAACAAACAAACAAACAAACAAACAAACAAACAAACAAACAAACAAACAAACAAACAAACAAACAAACAAACAAACAAACAAACAAACAAACAAACAAACAAACAAACAAACAAACAAACAAACAAACAAACAAACAAACAAACAAACAAACAAACAAACAAACAAACAAACAAACAAACAACAAACAAACAAACAAACAAACAAACAAACAAACAAACAAACAAACACCCCAACAAACAAACAAACAAACAAACAAACACCCTAACACCCCAACAAACAAACACCCCAACAAACAAACAAACAAACAAACACCCCAACAAACCACCCAACAAACAAACACCCCAACAACCCGACAAACAAAAAACAAAAACAATCACATGTGTCAAAACAATGACGAGAATCAAACTTTGGTAAATTCCGATCCAGAGCCCTACACGAATATCTGCCTCGAGCGAAAGCACCCCTTCATCGATTGAAAAGAGCCATAATAGTCAGGGTGTTCGTTTTGTTGGTAGCGATGCGGCCGCAACGCGTGCATTTTCCAGCGGCGTTCGTGAACAAGCGAAGTGCAGTTCCGACCAAAAGAGCCTCCGTTGCTAAGAAAGTTGCACCCTCTCTTGGTCCAGCTCGAGGCCCATGTGTCAAAAAATCAGAAAAGCAAAATGCTCGTCCGAGCTTCAACAAACATTTCACCTGTGCCAGATGCCGAAAATCCAAAGCGACCAATCGACAAGTCCCATCCGCCACAGACAACGAACTCATTAAGTCACAAACCTTTTCAATGACTTCAAATTCGGCATTTAACAGCAATATTTTCTGCCAAATCTTACATTTGCCCTGGCAGAATGCCCAGACCTTCTCGTCAAATGTCCACTGTGGCGCCATATCTACATTGTGGAGCCAAGACTTGAGTACGTCCTTTGGATTTCGTGCCACATATACCACCTATAAAGAAGGCAAAGGAGAAGAAGTCATACTTATTCAAATGGTTACGGACTGGGCTTGTCTCAATTTGACGAAAAACATTTGCAAGCAGAGTTTTTTATTTTACTAAGGACAAGAGTCTCTCCCATGGACGACACAGCGGCACAATATCCGAGGACAAATGGAATTGAACAAAGGACTGACCACCAAGGATAGGGTAAAATATTTGTTCCCTTTGATTATCTGTCCTCAGTGGTATATAAGCAAAAGGGATACGGAATAAAAAGGGTATGTTATGTGAGACGGGGGAATGACTTCATGGTATGGCGTACATGTACATAGATTATTGCCCACGGTACCGTACGTGGGCGAGTGTTAGAGTCAATCACAGTTAGAACAGAAATTGAAAACATTTAAGAAGAACCTGCATTTCCCCGCCCACAAAAAATCCCCTTTTGGCCGTTCGCGCCACGGACGTATATAAAAAAAAATCTGGACTCGCAATGCCCTTAATCAGCTTATAGAGTCATTGAATCCACTCGCGGCCATTTTACCGAGCCGAATACAAAGCTTTCCTGGCAATGCCCACCTTTGTTCTTCCTGACGTCAATAGAAGGGAGCCAACCCGCGCATTTGTATTCGGCTCGGTAAAATGGCCGCTGGTTGGCTTCTATTTCATACAAAGGCCTTAAGTCCAGGGTTTTTTTTTATATACGTCCGTGGTTCGCGCTCCCAGGCTGATTTGATGACGTCATCCCCAGAACGCCTACATGTAAAGTCATATGCAGCAACGTATGAGACAGAGAGAACCCCCCCTGCTTTGTGTTGGTCATTGTCTCGCAGGAGTCTGGGGAATTCCTTTCAGACATCTTGGGGGGATGTGTTAAGTAACAATAGTCTGGAATGTGTATAGGGATTGGACATGTTGGGGGGGTACCCCTCGGTCTCATTTCTTGCTGGGTATATGTAAAGTGTACATGTACATTGCATGATTGCACACTGTACATCCATTATCGCACGCTCGTAATTAATAGACCATGAATGCACGTTGTGTTCGATGTAGCTTGGCCCACAGACAATCACTGTCTCGGTTCAAGGTAGAAGTTAAAAGGCATTGTCCTACCGTGTATTTCTTGAACTGAGACTGGTTATGTATTTATCGTTATTCTGAAATAATTCACGGGAACTAAATATTTTCAATTTCTATTAATCTTTAAGTCTACACTTGTCTTCCCCCAAGCTATTAAAATGAGCAGGAACGCCAGCATTCCTTTGCTATTGTTTTACCCGTCAACAATAATGCGTGTGTATAGAGGGGCTTGTGGGGTACTGAGACGGTACCCGGGAAAGATTTCACAAAATAGATATTTCAAATTTACTCAAAGAGGAGGAATTTTCAAGTGCTATTCATCTGTCGCAAAACGAAGTATTTTAAATAAGGGACGTTCAGTCGAATTTCCAAAGTAGGACAGTGAATCTGGTTCTAATGGGTCCGGAGTGATTTGAAAATTTTTCAGTGTTGGTTGGGAGTTTTGTACACGAGAAAAAAGGGAATACCCCACAAGTATAACTGTGTAAAGTTAGGTGGGTGCGTTCGATCTAGCTTCAACCATGACCTGGGGATGGCCATGTGTGCTGTCACAAACAAGCGCGACAGCGGACACGAGGTTAAAATCGAGTTAATTCTCGAAACCTAATCGAACGCAGTCCCCAATGATTGCTCTTGTGGAAGGCCTCCTGGGGGACTCGTGCAGATGCAAGCCTTTGTTCGCTTAATGCTCCATATGCAGTAAGGTATGAGACGGAGAGAACCCCCCTGCTTTGTGTTGGTCATTGTCTCGCAGGAATCTGGGGAATTCTTTCATACATCTTGGGGGGATGTGTTAAGTAACAATAGTCTGGAATGTGTATACAGATTGGACATGTGGGGGGGGGTACCCCTCGGTCTCATTTCTTGCTGGGTATATAATGCTCTCCAAAAACGTACACCACCTTTGCGTTTTTAGACAAGAGCTGAGGGGGGCGGAACCTCTTCAAGCAGTGGGTTAGGATACACCTGGGCGACTTCATGGCTGCAATGGCCTTGTAGCCGGGGGTGACGCTGTCAAGTTTCGTCTGGTCACCTACGAGAGTGCACTCCAAAGAGTAGGCCATGAAAGAGCGGTCGAAATCTCCTTTTCCCTCGTGAAGAATGAAGTGAAGGATTTCTCCCATCCAGTGTGTGCCTGTCAAAGACCAGAAATGAGGATTTTTTTGTGTAGTGTCTAAAATCAGGTGTCGTCCAATAAGCTATACACGGACAAGCAATGACGCACACACAGCTGATTAATACTCTTATAAGTAATAAATTTATTTGAAGGTTGCGTATATTTTTTCCAGTAGAATGGTTAAACATTTGGTCTGCATAAATGCGCATCAAAACATGTTTCTATACTTCGTTTAGACAATCTAAATGTTTGATACTCCGAAAATCGCAAATCACCTTTAGATAATGGAAATAACAGCCAAATATGGGGTAGTAAAGTCCGACAGAAACAGAGAAAGAAAGGTATATTGTATTGGTAATTATTCATCTGTAACCCCTCTAAGCATTGCTCTTTGTGTTAACTAATTATGTGTCACTGCTGCACGGGCATTGCGTCATATTTTTCTCCCTACTCTACTGACTGTTCCATCGAGAGTGTAGGGGTTACATATAGGCCATGGGAGCCAGTCTAACCTGATTTTGGATAGGTGATGACGAACACGTCATCATCACGCACCTCGAAAGTCTTCAGGGCCTCCAGATTCGACCGCGGCACGTAGAAGGGAAATTTGACTCCGTCCACGACGTGACAGCCCGTCGACCGGTCGTAAGTCACCAACTCCTCTTCCAGCTGTCGGTGGGTTTTCCCGTTGATCAGGTCCGGCATCATCGCCTGGATTTGCTCGGTGACGTCCATGATGTAGCCCCTGGAATTATAACAAGCGTGCAGTTTGACGACTTCGTTGGCTCCCAACACTTAACAAAAAAACGTTTCACGGCGTTTTTGTGTGGACGTTCCAATGGAAATATTTCCCGGGGCACACCCAGGGCACACAGGATCAGCTACTCAATAGCTTCGCACACTGGCGGGACGTTACAGTTCAGTGACTCACGACTGTTTTATTGTACGTGGCTGTATATTATTTCCTCAAACGCATAATGAAATATTCAGTGAGGTCGAAGGCTCAGACGTCGAACTTGCGCATAAGTAGGCCTACTTGATCATTCATGTTTCCGACCTGGTTTTCTGCCGCTTATTGGCTGTTGTCACAGATCGATTGACATTCATATTTCAGGCAAAGGAAGGTACTCTCATAGACTCGTGAACAGTGAAAGTCCTTGACTTTACTCTCTGGTAGTCTTAAAAAACTACACATCGATGCATACCACACCTACTGGCTGACATAAGTTTCCTGATATTCTAGGTTTATTATTCCAAAATAGCCCCGGCCTTCTTAAAATATTTTATAGGGAAAAAGCTTTGAAAAAAGGATGTAAGCACACGTTGCAGACCAACTCATCTATGGATAGGACGATTTTTAAGGGCAAGTGAAAAACGACATTTGCACCAAACTGTCTCACATTTTGATGTGTGTAGGTCCCGTGAGAGCACCTCTGTAAAGTGTACTGTACTATCCGCCCCGAACAGAAGCACCCCCTCATCGGTTTAAAAGAGTCATGTTGGCCCGGAGAGTTCATTTTGTTGGTAGCAAGGCGACGCTAGCGTTTTACAGCCGTGTGTGCACCACCGATGCGCAGTGACTACCAAAGGAGCCTCCGGTGCTAGGAAAATTGCGGCCTCTCTTGGTCCAGCTCGGAGCCCATTATTCGAAGAGACGCTTATGTGCTCACGTAAATCACACTAGCAAGCTGTTTTGGCAAAGTTTCTTCGTCTGTCAACACCCACAAACATCTTCAGCATTTTTAAGCGGTTACATTTCTGATATTTTTATGGTTCGAGCCGAAATAGGTAACGGGTGCTCAACGCGGCCGGCGCCAAACGTGCGTGACGTACAAGCTCGCGTGGTGTCCCCCGATTTTTACATAGATGTCCACCGTCCTAACCGAAACGAGCGTTGCCCACCTGACCGATTAAACAATACGTAAACAGACCAGAGACTCCCCCTAGGGCCGGCTGTAAAATACCAGCCTCTCGTTCAGAAGAAATTGTCCTGTTCCAACGACTCCAGCGAAAAGTGTCGAGGAGGAAAGTTTATCATAGGACGGAGGTGTTTATAGAAGTGGGACAGGGACTTGGCTTACCTGAAATTATGGGAGAACGCATGAATATTACGACAAATCGACCGGTCACCACATCTTGATATCATGTACAAACTTCTGTCTTATTCAGCAATCTAACAAAACAATTTCACCTTGAAAACAACTTTACAATGTTAACGTTAAAAACTTAATTACAGAAACGTCCATCCCCATAAAGAGAAAACAAGCCTCCATCTCAGTAGCATAGACTATTAAACTATATCCCGTCAGTGCTCTTTAATTCTGAGTGATCCACATTCAGTAGTTGTTTCAACAGACGTTTGGAAACGACCTAAAGATGTACGTTTTGGAACCGGGGAAGTAAAAAGTGGAGGATGCCTGACGTTTTGCATGTTGATCTTTCATCTTAAAAGAGCCAACGAGGGGGAAATAGTTAATGCCATCTGGGTGTACTTCGACCATTTTCGTGGCAGCATCCACTGTGAATAAGTTGACTATTTAGAAGGCCCCCCTGGGAGAAACGGGGAGTGGGGCTGCGCCAGTCGCATAGCTAGGATTTCGGGGGGGGGACAAAGGGGGCACGAGTATCTTATGGGGGCACCAGCTATATCAGTGGTGTGTGTTTTTTTTGGGGGGGGGCAAGTTTTTGCTAGCTTTGTTCAATATCTATTCATCCGTTTTTTATCAGTGGGGGACAGCAGGAATTTTTCTTTGGGGGGGAGAGGGGCTCATTTTCCCCTCCCCGTGGCTACGCCACTAATTTAAGGAGGAGACTTGGAGACATCCAGACACATATAAGTCAAGAATAAAATATGACCAAGACAAACACCAAGTTTTCGGCTCAGTTTAGTCCTAGACTTAGGCCCTGCATCAGAACCCCCCCCCCAAAAAAAGCCCGCGTTGACAATACTGTAGATAATTACCTTGTTAAGACTGCATACCTCAACATCAGTACGGAAGCTTCATACCGATCCAAAGAGATGGGCACAATCACACTCACCGCTGATTAATAATAATACACCGCGTGAAAAGATACACACAGAAAGCCTCGACATCGCATGTTGTTGGCACTCAATCACTGAACTTGAATGCGGGCAATTCAAAACTTTTATTAGAAATACAAATACAAGAGAAGTTTTGCATATCGCAAAGTTACTTCCAAAGGCGGTGTAAAATGAATATTTTGTGCCTTGAAGCGAGATCAGCCAGCCGTCATGGCCAAGCCTTTCAGATAGAGACTCTATTTCTAGGCGCGTCTTTCAATAATTCCCAGAATAATTTCCAGAAACAATGGAAGTCAGGAAACGGTGAGCAGTAAATGAGTCGATTATGGTGATTATATACCCTACATTCTGCTCTCTACGGAGCTCCAATTTTCGCCGGGCAGTGATTTTGAGGCTTTTGTACCTGTGTAAGCCCAGAATTAATCATGATTTAGTCAATTGGTCCCTCACATATCCTTGATCCTACTTCCGTTTAAGTGCTTGGTCATATCCCAATGAAGTCCCTGTTTGTTGTCAATTTCCAAGTACTGCCCCCGTTCCCCGAGACCCCTAGGCCATAATTTTACAACCACAAGCATGACCACAGTTTCAGGAAGTTATACCACCAAGCCTTGCATCCCCCTCTATATAACCATCCCCAAAATGTTTCATCGTTTTCATGGTCAGTCTGTCCATAGTCTGTCCACAAGTCTTTCCGCTTGTCTTCCCTCCGTCTTCAACTCCGTCTTCCTCGCTAGTGCCCAATGATATTAGTCCGTGTTTTTCTAATAAAACATCGTCAACCCAAGCACATATATCATTGTGACTGTGTCAGGTCTCAACTTTAACTCAACTCTTTGTCAGGCCAAGCTTATCAACCTGGATGCGACAAAATTTAAACCTTACACTTGTTATACTATTGTGAATTTTCGCCTCGTGTCAAGACGGAAGTGCAGGGTACTAGGCCTCGTAAACAAAGCAGTAGAAATATTCACAGACAGGTTCATGTACGTGTATTAGGTTACCGACTATGGCATCATCATTTGGGTTGAAACCCTGGCCGTTTTCCAATATTCGGCTTCGGCTCCATCGCAGGCTTCAGCTGTGTTTTTTTTATTACCTGAATTGCAACAAGTAAGAGCCAAACATAATAAAGTACTTCAATTTAATTTGAACTCTTCAGGCCCACAATCGGGGATTGGTTTCGGAGACGTAGCCTCAGACGGAGACGAAGTTGACGATAGGAAAATGGCCCCTATCTGACATTACAGTCGATTCTCAATAGTGTGCCTCCAAGCGTTTGCAACGCGTTGAGTAATCACAGTGCGCGAAATCTGTCTTCCCAATGCGCGTTTGGAAAGGGTTGACAGATTTCGCGCACTGTAATTGGTCAACGCGTTGCAAACACCTGAAGGCGCACTATTGTGAATCGACCGTATTGAAAGTCATTACAATGCAGAGTACATAATAATGCAATCATGGATAGCCATGTGAACAATGCTCTCCTCCATACAACATTTCCAGGGGAATACACTTCACCCGATTCGAAGTTTCCTTGATACAGTGAATCCCGAGAAGCACATATTTAACCAAACATCCTTGCGGCTTTGACAGAATTGTTAGATTTTAGGCTTTATGGGGCAATGTAGATGTCTGGGCTCACTTTTTAAATCTCAAAGCTCAAAATCAAACTCTAAGCCCGTCCCTTCCATTCTCAAGGCGTAGATCTTGTCAAAGAGGGCGCTCTGTGCCACCGTAAACGTGTTCTTCCAGTCGCCGACTTGTCCTGAAATTGTTGCGACGAAAAAATAAAGGAAACAGTCAGGCCCCGCAGAAATTTCCTTGTCAAGAAGTGTTTTTACAGAGTTCAATACAACATAGACGAAGTCAGAAATTAATGCCATACAAGGTATTTCGTTTTCTATCTGTGTTGAATCATCAACACCACGGAAATCGTCCTAGTGGAGAAGGGTTGAAACGTGCAAAGACAACACAACCCTTTTTCTCGAATACTACTTTCGGCACAGTCGGATAAAGGACTGAAAAGCAAAGTAAGGTGGAGACAACTTAGAATCCACTGACTGAATCGAACGCAAAACGATGTATGTGGGTAATCTCACCCTTTCTTAAATACGGTGCCTTCCCCTCAGAGTGAGTCAACCGTTTTCCGTCCTCGCCCAGATCGTTCTCCAGCTGTTGGTAAGTCCTCTGCATCCCACTAAAAGTCACGCTCTCCAAGATGCCGTCGATGACGTCATCGGGCAGATCCTTCCCGACATTCTTGGCGATTTTGCAGATGGATCCCCTGAGGTCCTAAAAAGTTGCCGAGTTTCCTTTGAGTAAGCTTTGATTTCAAATGTTTCTCTTTAACTTTTTAAAAGGCACTCAGTAAGCCTCACGCAAAATCATGGGTATCTGTCAAACGTAAAGTGTTATCGACATCAGTACATTTAATCACAAAATAGTTGTAGGCCTAAGCGGCGCGGCCCACCAAGTTAAAGACAACAGTAGCGGGGGGAATTTCTCTGACAAACCTTATGGAGATCTTCGTATTTCAGGAATAGAAGATTCTTGTTGTCTCGATGCTTCCAGTAGCCAAGCACGTGATCAAACCAAGATCCAAACATCACTGGGAATACCAGACGCACAAGAAAACATAAAGGGGTGTCATGATGCAAACCTGGAAGCACATGTTGTGCAACGTTCGACTGCTGTTCAATGCAAGAAAGGTATCTGAAACACCGTTTTGGTTTATACGGTGAATAGTGTGGTTTGGTTTCAAACACATGAAATTTTCCACGCTGTCTTGATAAATGAGTAGGCTATTGCTGTGGTGTAAATGAGGAAGCTAGACACTGTTGATGCTGTGAGGTTCCAGTTTTCATTACCAAATTTTCTCCTTTAGGAGAATATTTTACCCACACACATGCTTACAATACTGTAATAGCAAATGACAAAAATTCAGAAAAAGTTTATGGAAGCAAAATGTTCAGGATTCTTGTGAAATTCATTGTGGAAAAAGTTGTTACCAGGGAGCAGAAAATTTTTTCAAAAAATCACTGAAATTCCCTTAAAGAGTGGCGCAACGAAAATTGAAGACGCAAAAGGGCTCAAGACTTTTCAAAACAGCAAGAAGAGATTTCCGCGATAATGATTTTGGGACTGCTAGAAGAGAGTAAACAAACTCACTTTTTTCAAGGCAATATCCCCAGAACACCTCGTCAAATGTCCAATGTGACGCCATGTTGAACAGCGAGACAAGCCTGTCTTTGGGGTTTCGGGCTACGTAAACCACCTTAAAAAAAGGACAAGACGAAGAATTTACACGTCAATTTTTCAAACTCTCATTTGACTCAGCTGCATGGGTCATGTAAAACATAGCCCACTGTCATTACAGACACGTGCGGGAAAACCAACATGCAATTTGTTAAGTCCTTGTTCTGTCATAACAGGGCAAGGTCCTTAGTCGAGAGCCACTGACAAATGATACATTACATTTGTAATGCATTACCTTTGCGTTGCCAGACAAGATATGAAGGGGTAGAAACCTCTCCAAGCAGTGGGTTAAGATACACCTGGGCGACTTCATGGCTGCGTAGGCCTTGTACCCGGGGGTGACGCTGTCCATTTTAGTTGGATCATCCGAACGCGTGAACTCCCACGCGTAGTTCATGAACGAGCGGTCGAAATCCCCCTTCCCCTCGTGAAGGACGTAATGGACTATTTCACCCACCCAGTGAGTGCCTGTTGAAGAAATTGGTGAAAAGAAGAAAGCTTGTTTTTGACGAAAAAAAAAAGTGTGCACGGCCAATTGTGAACCTGCAACCTCGGACACCTCTTGGTGCAGACCACTAATTCAAGTGAGAATTCCTGGCCAGCTCATTAGCATCAAAAGTGCCCCACAGTATCTTTTGAAAAAGGAGATTGTTTGGCCCCCCAAATGGTGAGATTGTGTAAATCGTTGCCGGGATCAACTCTCTGGGTATTTGAGCTTTCATATGAGAACAGAATGGCTAAAAACTACGGTTGGAAAATGGTCCTAAGTGCCCGAGAAAGTTGAGGGTTGCTACTTGAAAAATGGCTGCAATCAGACTTCGGAAAAATCATTTTTGGGGGTGATTTTGTTTTGTGGGAATAATTACAAATGTAATTGGTTAACCCACAAAAAATTGAAAAGAATTGAAAGATAAGTGATCATACAAGAATTTCATTTGTGTTTCAGAAATCTCAGGGATGTTGGCGTGCATGATATTGTGCCCTAAACAGTGCTGATTTTACACTGTTTTCAATGGGGCTTGAATTAGTGCACTGTACCCCTCTACTGTTCTTGCTTGTGGCAGCGATCCGATGCGATCGATGTGTGGAAGGTTTTGGATAACCTTCGAATGGTACTGAGGTGGATCTACCAGACTGGACACGAGAGAGAAAGACCACTGACCTTCATGGTCCAGCACACGACTAAGCCAATTTACGTCACAGAATGGAGCGGAAGAGATGAGTAGAGCCGCTGCGTGTGACAAACACAAGCACCGATAGCAAAACAGACCGAGGACGGCTCCGACAGAGCTAAGCGATTGCACAGTTTTGGCTCTTAACCGACGTATTTTATGAACACTGCACGCTCGGCGCTTGTCCAAGAGCAATTCACAAGCTTACTTGGGTGGGACTCAATCCCACGACCTCTTGCTTACCAGCGAAGACGTCCGTCTTAACCACTCGACCACCGAGCTTGCAGGGGTCGGCTGGCCGGTCTGAATTGGATGTAGCAGCGGGTACCGCTAACCATTTCAAGATGTAGTTTGCGTCGGGGAGGTGTTAAGTTTTCATTAAAAGTTCTTTTGAGAATGTTTTTCTCGCAAGCTCTTGGACAAGCACTGAGGATACAGT
This sequence comes from Acanthaster planci, assembly GCF_054643075.1. NCBI lineage: Eukaryota > Metazoa > Echinodermata > Asteroidea > Valvatida > Acanthasteridae > Acanthaster > Acanthaster planci. The sequence continues at coordinate 12,508,035 of NC_141789.1, read as the reverse complement.
GTTCATAAATATACGTTGGGTAAGGGCAAAAAAAACCCTTGTAATTACAAATTCAAATCTCCCCGATGCAAACTACATCTTGAAAAGGGATAATCGAGCCAAGTGAAACGAAACGAAATTCCATGTTCATGTCTAATTCAGTTTACACTATTGTGATTGAGCGGGATAATCTTCGATACTTTCATCGGTACACTGAAAACATTCGATACTTGAATTGTGGACACAGAGTTTCAGCTACACTTGTCAGTAGAAAACAAATTATATTATGTTTGCAATCATGCTGACAAGGTTTTGATAAGATATTCCTCTCACACCCATAGCCCAAGTATCATTTTGAAAACAGTTGACGTGTTGAAGAAAGTAGGTTAGTCTAATTCCTTTGTTTACAATTTTGCCCTATCACTGAACTTCTCGGAATGACTTTGCATCCGATCAGACCCACGAGTTTTTAGACAAAACCGGAAAATGTGCTATGTAATTTCACCCTTTTTAGCCAGATCATACCTGATCTCGGACAGGTGATAACGAACACGTCGTCATCGCGCACCTCGAAAGTCTTCAGGGCTTCCAGGTTCGACTGAGGCACATAGAAAGGAAACTTGACACCGTCCACGACGTGACAGCCCATCAGCTTCTCGTGGGCCGCCCACTCCTTCTCCACTTGCTGGTGGGTTTTGCCGCCGATCAAGTCCGGCATCATCGCCTGGATCTGCTCGGTAAGGCTCATGATGGCAGCCTGATGAACACTGTGTACTGTGTATCAACACGTGCTGTTCTGTCAGTTGTTGCTACTCTTGAACTCTGAGCTTGTACGTGTGTGGATAGGTCAGGCTTTCAAATGCGCTGAAGTGGAATCCTGTGGATGCTGTTCAGGATTCCTTCATGGGTCCAGTCCACTAATTCAAGCCCCATTGAAAACAGTGTAAAATCAGCACCGTTCAGGGCCCAATAGCATGCACGCCGACATCCCTGAGATTTCTGAAACACAAATGAAATTCTTGTCTGGTCACTTATCTTTCAATTTCTTTTCAATTTTTTGTGGGTTAACCAATTACATTTTTAATTATTCCCACAAAACAAAATCACCCCCCAAAAAGTGATTTTTCCGAAGTCTGATTGCAGCCATTTTTCAAGTGGCAACCCTCAACTTTCTCGGGCACTTAGGACCATTTTTCAACCGTAGTTTTCAGCCCTTCTGCCCTCATATGAAAGCTCAAAGACCCAGGAAGTTGATCCTGGCAACGATTTACACAATCTCACCGTTTTGGGGGCCAAACAATCTGCTTTTTCAAAAGATACTGCGGGGGCACTTTTGATGCTAATGAGCTGGCCAGGAATTCTCACTTGAATTAGTGGTCTGCACCCTCATAGTACATTGTATATGTACGTGTACTTCAGGAGGGTGTGCGCTTGTTGATGTTGAAAATGCAGCGCTCGTTAGATTAAGTGATATGACCTTAAGACAACCTCGATTACAATAAGGGACCGTCGTTTGTCACCAGCCATGACTTGTGGTCGGCAAGGTCGGCGAATATGTGAACAGGCGTGACTAGTTGATCTTGCTATACATGTACTGTACGAGTACGAAGCAATATGCATAATTTATGTGTGTATGTCAGCAGCCCTTTGCAAAAGATATGAAGGGCGAATACAGTGTGACCTCATGCGGCCAATTTACGCTGTTTGCACCCATGGTGGGTGGTCATGTCAACGTGTATGATGAGAGAGTTTGTTTGAGTTCAGCAATTTGAGTTTCGATTCAATTAATCCCAGGCATTTCACTCGGAAGTCTGCCTGTCGGTTGCAGTGCATCTTATATGATCTGCTGTCGGTACTTCTGAGTGTCGTGACGTTGACCGTGTTAAAACAAGCATACGTGTATATTAAGTAGGCCTAAGTTTCAGGTTTTGAGTTACGCGCCGTCTTAGGCCTGCAAGTCTTATGGCCACAGCAGTGGTACAAATTAGTAACATGTAAACATTTTGTTACCGATTAATAGCAAGAATGTGCTTTAAGGTGTTTATTAGCAACGTCTTACTGTAACCCAGACTGACAATTTTGCCGAGTGCCCTCCGCAAAGTCTGCATTCTATTGTCCCACGTATATTAAACGCGCAAATTGTAATATATATCGCATGCGCACTCATCAGTGTACAAAGTCGGCGAAAGTACATTCCATCTGCGCAATTTTGCGCATGCCTGTTATTTCGCCTCGACCAAGGCTAATGGGAGGACAGTTGTTACAATGCGTTCGGGATTTTGGGGTACGTGACTGTTATTTTACGTGTACGCAAGCGGAGCAATCACATTGCTTTCGATAACTGACAAGTTAAAAATATCGACAACTGTCAATGCTTCAACGGCCTTGGATTATACTCAGCGTTTGAATACATCTTTCGGTTTGAGGATTCCTCGAGCAAATTTGTGAACGCAACATTTTGCTCTTTGAAAATACCTAGACGTGAGAAAAAGATGTTCATTGCCGGCCCTGTGCTGAGGTATAGGGATGAATCGCCTAAGAAAAGGAAATGTACAACAGGAAAACATCAAAACTTCTCTGTCGAAATCATACACAAACTAAGGATTACTTTGAATTTTTTGCCACAGGGTGACCCTTAAGTTTTGCTCATGCATATATGGAAAGTTGAATTAATATAAAACCACAGAGAGCTGAAAAATACCTGCCTTAAAAGGGGCCAAGAAAATAAAAATTGAAGACAAGGCCAAATGAGAAATAAAAGTGCATTTCCAAGAAAAAAAAGGACTCTTTTTGCTACTGGCGATAGGTAAAAATGCTCGGGCCACACTGAGATACAAAATTGCTGAAAATATCCAACCTCTGAAACACCAGCATGGCATTGATCAAACTCGATGGTTATATTAAATAGGGAATAACACCGATAAAATCGAATTCTACACGTAAAGGAGACCGGGATTCGGTAACGGACATATCCATTTATTACGTAAGCAAAAACATCAACGACACACATAGGCCTAATTCAGCAACAGTGACGATCAACAACAGAATGACGTTCAAAATTTTCTTCAGTATTACACCAGTGGCGTCGCACGACAGAAAATTTCTTATGACATAGCAATACATGTACTGCATTTCTAGAGACAGTGCCAAGACGTTTCTGCCACTCTGTAGCTTGTTATAGCTAGCTAGGTCTCTGTGAAATGTGCTCGTTCTTCATAAGAATCCTGGTACGATGAAAATCATGCCCCCAAAAAAGTTAACTTGAAAACTCCGTCGCGATTGAATCATTGTGTGTGCAGACTAGCCTTGGTTTTAAGACTTTGCTGGGAAAGGGAGTTGCCATGACGAATCCACAGATCAGTGGATCTGTCACACACTGTCACACTATGGTTGCACACATATCGCCAGTTACAATGTTTGAAGCCAGCGCGTTGCGTGCACCGCATCCCTGCCAGTGCCTATGACCATAGAGCAAGGTCCCATGATCGTTTAGGCCAAAAAAGTCTCCTGTTTCTGGTCAAGAGCTAGCTCCGAAAGTGGTGTGGTGACGGGGCTTTTTTGTTGTTTAACCTCACTTTTTTCTGAAAATGATGCACGTATAACGCGTTATGTCCATCGCGATGACATACGCACGATATGCTGGACGCTGCCAATACTAAAATAGACTCCCTCCCGCACTTTGTACTGTTTATAATTGCCAGTTGCAGGAGTCCAGTCAATTCAGCAAGTTTCACAGCTTTTGGACATCATTTGATATCAAATAAAACGTTTTATTTTGCCGACGCGCAGGTATACGGCGACGCACTCGCTGACCAAACACCAGAGACTTTTGTTGGCTTAATATAGTCTATTCCGTGATTGCGAACCATTACTGTTGGAGGGCGCTATCTCCAGACGGGAAAGCCGTGAATATTTCGTGTGATCTGTTGGGGCCACGTAAAACAGATAGAATATACAATATTCATATCACGTGAGTGATGATCAGAGGATAGGAAACTATACAAATGACTTGCAACAGGCTTCACGTTCACGAACGGTTTCCCCGGACGCCAAGAGCTAAGGTCGGACCGTGGCTGCGTCTTAGACACAAAATATCCTTCTTTAGCCTGAGGCAGCAGCCCAGAACTTATCACGAACGCAGATAACCGAAAGTAACCGGAAAACAAACTGCAAGTTTCAGTCAAGTTGCCGTCTCTCATGAAATATGTTTTATTAAAGTTGCATGTCACGCTTGCACGGCACAGTCACAACGTGCGATGTCTCCATCTCGCTTTAGAACTACGAATTTGGCCCAGTTCAAGTCTCCCCGACAAGTCTTGGTTCCAGGACCTTTGCATTGCTTTCGGACGAATTAATGTATTTACTTGGATTCGTCTCTGGCTTCGAACGAGCTGATTCGGAGGAACGACGACGCGCTCCGTCTGGAAATAGCACATCTGAAAAAGGCGTGTGACAAGCACCTACACGCCACATTTGAAACGGAAATTTTAATGATGAGTGAATATGAAACTAAGATAATTAGGTTCAAACGACTTGGCCCCCATCTGGAAGTCGGATGCAGGAACACGGGAGCCCGGACAAGCATGACAGTACTGTGTGGTATACACGCTGGTGCTGACGGTAACTCTCCCTATAAACACTGTAAATATTTTCATGTAAATTTTCATAGTATTTTACCGGCAGCATGGGCACCAGTAGAATACTGTCACGCCGCGCCCCTCCGACAAAGGCGGTTAAACAATGGGGGAGGGGTTCTCCGTCCCATACTGTGCTTATTGTCTGCCCCCGGTAAAACTGTCCGGGGCACAGAATTATCCATAGGTTAATCCCCCGTCCCGTTGATTCAAGACCCCCTTTAGGTTATTCTGTCTACTCCAGGTAATTTGGCCCCCTGAATTTGTCTCGACAAAGTTTTATTTCCACATTGTTTTGATGAATTTAGTACACCGGAATTACAGTTTTGGTTTTATTGCCTTTCATCAAGCTATCGAAACATAAAAAGGAAGAAGAACTTTTCAGCTTATGTAAATTCCCTGCAAGCACAGTAAATCTTAGCCTGTTTAGGGTATGAATTAATGTAATACACGAAATTAATGTTACTTTTAAAGACACCGCAGGTGGCATCGCTTTGGCAAAACAGAATCAATATGTAGGCGATGTATTCCGAACTTGTCTAATAGGACTTTACCAAAAATGTTAAGGATTAGAGGAATTTCAAGTAGAGACAGAAACTATCATGCATGAAACTGTTAATTTATCTCCTTAGAAAAGTGTTTACCATTTCACGAACATGAAGATCAGGCAATTTTGAATTTACACGGGTCAGATTTTCAGTTTTAGTGGCCTCTTTTAGTTTAAGGGAAGAGAAACCATGCGTTCCGCCTTAAACTACTCAGTGAGTAAAAACGTAGGCCACAAATGCATTAAAGTTCAAAGTCAAACTCCAAGTTGGTTCCTTCCATTCTCAAGGCGTATATCTTGTCGAAGAGTTCGTTCTGGCTAACAGTAAAGACGTTCTTCCAGTCGCCGACTTTCCCTGAAATGAAATGAAATTATGACCAAAAGAAGAAAAAAACAAAAAACAAAAACACAAAACAAAACAAAACAAAAAAAAACCAAAAACAAAACGAGAGAGAGGAGAATTCTCTCACAGGTCTCAGTATGCACGAGGGCCAATATGAGGCGACGCATGGATGATTGCACCGGCACCATACGCCGGAGTTCTTAGGCACGCAGTTTTTTTAAGGGGGAGTGCGGCGTGGAAAGTTACCATTCCGCGTACACACCCATGTTGGAGGTGTGGCACAAGGGCTCCTGAATAGCTTATGTGTATTTTGTTTGTATAAAGTACTCCAGTAGTTGTTAATTAATGAAACCCATATCAACTTCCAGTAACTGAGTAAGAGGGGGACGTGTAGTCAGAGTCCGTTACATAGGCCAGCGGGTAGGTCGCTACCTTTTCAAAGGTCGAGGCAGTGGTCCATGGCCCTAGGTGGCAGTGCCGAATCAAATGTTCGGTAGGCCCTATAGATACCGTACCAGTGGCCAAGGGCACAATTGTTCCATAGTTTGGTCTGGGTACCATTGCAGATTTCATGGTGTACCATAGCCCTGGAACCTCGCAAGCTTATGTTGACAACAGCCTTGAGGTATATCTTCCACAAAGTCAAAAATTCCTGACAACATTTTGAAGCCTTTGAATAAAGTTATGAATTTTGTCGCCGCTACATGTGATTGGCATGTATGGCACACGCAAAGTGTGTAGTTTGTAGGCCCTCATATCTTTTTCATGTGCCCCCCACCCATATTTTATAGTGTGGGCACTATGCCTGTAATACAGTTCAATCCAGTTGCTTCGATGTTGACATGGTAACGCATCTCGAGAACCACTTATTCAGCTGGAGATGAGCTCATAAGCATTACTTCCTCTGTCTCTTGCAGTTTACCTTTTCTGAGGTAGGTCGCATCACTCCCGAAAAGGTTCGTCATGTTTAGCGCTTTGGTCTCGCCGTACGAATCTTTTATTCCGCCGTATGTCTTCTTCATTCCGCTAAAGGTCACGTGCTCCGCGATGCTTTCGATGACGTCGTCTGACAGGTCCTTCCCAACATGCTCTGCAACTTTGCGAATGGATCCTCTGAGGTCCTGTGATTGCGGGAAGCAAACAATAATATGAGTGTCGAATTTGGGTTTCGAAAAAACTGATTTGCTGACGTAGACCTCTACATTTGTCGTGAAAAAGTGCTACCATTAGCCTATATATTATGATCACATGGCCAGGTCGTAAAAACGCATAATTATTATCCACATCATTGATGGTGTATTTTACCGGTACATCGTTATGATCATAGACTGGCCCACACTCCATAGTCCAAACCGTTATGCTGGGACTGATGACCAGACTTCTTAGTTGGGCCAACTTGTGCCACTTTCAACTACACTGATTTCGCTCGTGCTAAAATATGTGAAACTTTTATGCATGCATTCCCAATGCAGATATTGTTCTGACGTGAAAAACCTGCGTTCGATTTCGCACAAACTATGAATCACATTTCAACTCACGTGAAATTTTGCTGCAAATCTTTTTTGACGTCCAATTGTCTTTATTTTCACATTCGCACTGTAAAAACATTATGATGTGCCTCTGTAAATAACAGAGAATCTCCGTAACACACGCACTCTGTGACTGTGCGGTGATTTTTAGAGTCACATCAGAACCCCGTAACAAGCTTTGTAAATGTACAAGTTTCCCCTGTAACATGAATTAACATTAACTTCGCATATTAACTTTGGTGCACGAAACCACTTTCATAAAGCCGGTTTCACCACTTGGCTTGTGGTTGCCGTCATTGCGAGTAACGGGTAATGAATTTGAGGGGAAAGAATGTTATTTTAAGTCATCTTGAGTGTCCAAAATAAGGCCTGCTATAAAACAAATATATCTTTATCCTGCCAAAATTTGAAAGAAAAAAATCATTGTAGATATAAGCAAGCTGCGTGCCTTTATAGATTTGTCTGGTAGCAACTGTGATTATACTGCGTCTACTGGAAAAGAAAATAGGTTCGAACACATTAAATAATAATCATACGTGTCGATTTCATCACCAACGGAAAAAAGTAGGTTGCCTCTCTCAACTTTGTAAGCAGCCTTCCTCAACCTCGTCTACTTTGCTTCCACAAACATAAGCCGAAAACAACGTCTTTGTAAATCCACGAATAAATATCTGTTAAAAATGAGCCTACGTACATGACATTTGTATTAGGAATTGACATAGGATTCTATGCAAATGTACAGAAAAAAATTCTAACAGTGCGGGCCTGCAGTATAAACCGGCCTTAACCTGGGCAAAGGATGTTTTAGTCCTTTCATAATGATCAGGGTTTCTTGTAACTCAGACCTACATCGTAATGTCACGAGGTTAACGCGGTAAGAGGAGGTACAGTCAAGGGATTTTACCTGTTTGCCATGTTCTTTCTTTCTTTCGTAACGCGGACTCCAAGTTGTTAAACTTATTGCTAGTCATGTGTCGTAATACGAAATGCTCTGAACGCAGCCTGGAGGTAACATCTGACTATAACGACCTGCTGCATGATAACATTTCGGTCAAGATGACTCGCGTCAAATAGTAAAGAGGACAGCAAGGCTCAGAAATTTTCTAAAATAATCGGAATCAGGGTCTACCCTCGCATACTTGGAATGCATACTTTGAAGGCAAATTCAGTTTAAAACGTTTGCGCATTATTTGGCAAGCCCCAAGAGCCCAAAACTATACATGCCTTATGGAGATCTTCGTACTTCAAGAACAAAACATTTGGATGGTCCTTTACTCGCCAGTAGCCGAGCACGTGATCAAACCATGTCCCAAAGCCAACTGAAATGTAGAGAAAAGGAAAAATGTTATTGTAAATTTTGTTTGAAATGAGAGGAACATTGTCATAGTGTGGACCTCTAAACAAAAGAAGTCGACATAATGTAGGGTATGATGGTGTTGTGTGGACGCTTAACTGTCCACAAAATGTTTTTCCTTCTCTGAAAAACAGTTTCAGAGGCATTTTGGGGTCAAGGTTAATTATCTGTGGCAAAACGGAGAGGAACAGTCCAGGGAATCATCATCAAAATCCAGCTCGAAAGAGTTATCCTAGTCAGAGAAAAAGGAGCATTTTCCTCTAGTTTCCTTAACCACAGGAGAAAAAAGGAATGTCCACACTTTGTATGTAAAACATGGGCGGGAGTGTGAGTTTGTTTCTGCATTCAATTGGGGACCCTGAACAACAGAGGACAATAAGGTCCCCGATTGACAGGGGGTCCCCGATTGACAACTGCGTACAAAACATAGGTGGTCTTCTAAAAAAGTTAAAGTACAAACAAAAGAGGAACAATAGGGGGTCCCCCAGTTGCAGGCGTGTGTGTTTGTGGGGGGAGGGCTTTCACATGACCTGCGAGTCAGAACGTCTTCACGGTCCCACACGTGTTTATCGGAAGAATCGATAGATTCCAAAATGTCAGTGGATTTGTGGTGTGGTGGGTGGGGGATGAATACCCGCCGTTCCCTAGGGAAAAACTAACACTCTTCAGCATAAAACAACCACAAGAACACGCCGAAGTCGCGGAACGTTGGCGGCAAGAAATCCTTTATCAAATTGAAGAAGGAGACCAGCACATCCTTGGGATTGCGAGCCACATACACCACCTGAATATGGAAAACAAAGAAAGGAAGAGAAATATAAAAGCTGCCGTTGGCAGTCCAGCTGTATTCTTTTCAAATACTGCAAAACTGGGGTGCTAAATTTAACATCCCCGGTGTTATAGGACTACACAAACTCTTTAAATTCCAAAGAGTGAAAATTCACTCAATTTGAGTGAAAATTGAATCCCTCCGATTGAAATTAAAGACCAGACGAATTGGAGTGAAATTTCTTCACTCCAAAAGATTAAAATTTCACTCAAGTTTCTACTGGAGGGAGCTATTTTCAGCCTTTTTTCAGTCTAAATTCAGAGTGATTTTCACGCTAAAACGTCTTGTCCCTAATTTCACTCTTTCTGATTTAGAGAGAACACTTTTCACTGGTGTTACAAAATTTGGGTGTTATGTGGTGTTACTTTTAACACCCTCCAGTGCATTGTAACACTTATAGGTGTTCAAAGTAACGCCAGCGCCCTATGGTGTGGTCATCTGATAACACCAAAAAGGGTCGATTTTAGCACCATAGTTTTTGTAGTGAACCGTTGAGTGAGCTGTAAAACAAACAAAACAAAACAAACAAAACGAAACAAAGCTAACTTGTTTAACAACTTTAACTACGACATGTTTGTACATTCAGGAATGTGTTTAAATACTCTCTAAATTGGAAAGAGTGAAATTAGGGACAAGACGTTTCAGAGTGAAAATCACTGTGAATTTAGACTGAAAAAGGCTGAAAGTATCCCCTTCCAGTGGAAGCTCGAGTGAGATTTTAGTCTTTTGGAGTGAAAAAATTTCACTCCAATCCGTCTGGTCCTTAATTTCAATCTGAGGGATTGAATTTTCAGTCAAATGGAGTGAATTTTCACTCTTTGGAATTTAGAGAGTACTTTTCCGTGGTACATGTTCAGCTATGTGGCAACTGCGCAGCACTTGAACAGATTATCTAAACGTGTCGAGAGACTCATGGGCTTGGTGTTGGCTGCCACCATGTGGGTGTACAGGCGTCTACTCTTGCTATCCCTTCCGTTTCCTTATTTGGCAGCCCAATGAAGACCCATTTCCCTAGTAGAAGTACGAGCGACACTTGTATTTCACCAACCAACAACCGATCGACCTACCGACGGGCGATTAGACAAGAAGAAATGCTTCAATCCCACACCAGGCCACACCATTTTAAGGTAATTTTCTCTTATGCCGCTATCACACGTCTCTCCGGTGTTTTACCTTAGCTTTCCATATCACATGCGGAGGCAGAAGGATGAATGGTAAGTGGCAACCCATGCACCTGTTGGGGGACTCCACGGCTTCAAACAATTTATACCCCGGTGTTGTATTCTCCAATTTCGATGGGTCATCTACGTGCGTTGACTCCAAGTTGCTAGTCATAAACGTGCGGTCGAAATCTTTCCTCCCATCGTTTAGAACGAAGCTGATTATTTCTAAAATCCAGTGGGTTCCTGTAACGAAGAAGTTGACTTTATGCTTTTCCAGACAAAGATTTATTCTTGACGTTCCGAAGCGAAGAGCAGAGGGGTTTTAAGTGGTGTGAAAATTTACCGACGCAAACCCAGCTGTTTTTGCGGTTGCACATCTTTGACACTTAGAACTAAGGAAATTGCATTGTTATAAAGGAATTAAAATAAAGAAATTTCATCATCCATAGTTCCAATTTTTAGTTTCCTGTGTTTGCACAGAAGTCTGAGTAAGTGTTTCGAGGTTCCTGGATAACTAAACGCTTGCCAAAGCATCTGCTGAAGTCTGCCTCGCAGAAGCTATTGAGAGTGCTAAGCACAGGCTGTCTGATCGCAGTTTTCGCAAAGACTTGACCCAGACAAGGGCATCACCAAGGCAGACTATTGGCCATCCTTTGGGAAAAACAACAACTCAATAATAAAAAATCAGTGGTTAAACTAGGTCTAAAGGGTGCACACATGTTGCAGAAGGAGGTAGGAAATAAGTTAAAGCTGCATTTCAACAGAGATTATTCAGATTTCAAGGGGGGGGTTCCCCAAGGTAAGACATGTATCTCCTGGGGGGCCGTACCCCTTCGTGCCCACCCCTCCCTAGTTACGCCACTGCCTCACATAATTACGCATTTTATGAATGGAGGTCATTGCACTTCACCGTGAACTTCACCACAGAAAGCAAATGAAAATGCACTTTTGACTTCGACTTTTTCAACTTGTCATTGGAGGGCCCGGAAATATTTCATAAAATCACCGGGGCAAGTTTTGTATCTTGCCGGAGAGGAAAAACACCGTTGAACTCAAGTTCGTATCGATTAACAATTGTAAATAACAAGACGTTTCTGGCTTCGAACAAAAGCGCTTAAAAGGGTATGGTCACAAAATCTGAAGACCTTAATTCACTCTTCAATTTCTGCAAAAAGCATGATGAAGAATGTCAGAGTTGATTATTTTAAAGATTAAAATATCAAACTTTAATTGCTTGTAACTCGACACCCAATGACGTCATGCATGACGTAAGAGAAATATGCAATACTTGAGATGTTAGGGTCGCGAATGCTTAAAGTTACACGTTTGTACATCAAACTGTCTTCGGACCTTTTAAGATAGGAGAAAAGTTGTGGAAGAAAAAGTGGCCGGGAAAGGACGGAAAGACACTGAAAAAGAAACGGAGATTTATTCAAACGATTTTTGAAAGAGTGACCTGGCAGCGCCCGATGAGAAAGCGAAATGCCTTACCCGATCTTTGGTAGGTGACTGCATAAACATCATCATGACGAACTTCAAAGGTATTCAGGGCTTCCACATTCGACGCAGGCACGATGAATGGAAGCTTGATCCCTTTCACGAAGTCAGTGCCTGTCTTTCGCTTTGCCACTAATTCTTCCTTCAACTCGTCCAGTGTTTGCCCGTTTATCACGCCGGGCAACATGGCTTTCAGCTGACTGTAAAACTCCATGGCGTGTTTCGAGCAGATTCACTTCACCACAACGGTCTAGTCAGCGAGTCCGACGCACATGAAGTGGCAAAACTGCAAAGAAGCAAGTTTAGTATTCTGGTACAATACACTCGCCCCCAGCAGTGCACAATAATTAGACTTTACACATGGGGTGCGTTCGATTAGCTTACACGTACGTCAAACTTACACGAGAGCGTTCGTTTAGCCATCACGTGATCCTCGTGCTTGTCCAAGTGTCAGCCACTACTACCCCGGTTGGCGAGCAGGTCTCTGGAGGCTGTCCGTGTGTAATGACGTCACAGATGGACTGTTCGTGCATGGACGTACATGATGGAACGTGGTGGGGACTTGACCTTTTTCCAAGAATGCCTTGGCGAGTACACTGCAGCGTTCGATTATCCTCATTTCGAGGCTTCCCTTGGTGTAACACTGGTGTCTACAGGGAAGCTAATCGAACGCGCCCATGTATACCGAGAGGGACGGTTGAAGTCCTTCAGTTACGTTTCACCTTACGGATCCCATTTCCTTTTTTTGGATTCCGAATCGAGGGAATTTTTAATAAAGAGCGAATGAATTTTTTATATAGGGCCTACGCAACGCAATCTCTAGGGTTGAATGAATTTTTAAAGCTCGAAATTCTTTAAAAAATAGAAAAAAACTTTATAATTTGAATATTTTTGTCGAAATTTAGACACTTTTTACAACGTAGCGGCTTATGTAGTTTACGGAAATCTCATTTTATCCGAATTCAGAAATCATCTTAATTGAGAAATCATGCATCTGATCTGAGAAATCATGCATCTGATCTGATAAAGCATCCGAATTGAGAATGCATCCAAAGCCGCGAATACAAAGTATTCGATCTTTTAGACGGTATTCTGCAAAAGCCTCATAGTGCTTCAAGTATATTTTTTAAAAAGTGAAGCATATTTTTCCAAAACTGTTTTAGCGAAATTTTCACAAGTTGCTTTTTATTCGTGGTTAATAATAAATTTGGATTTATATTAATTGGGATGCTCGCTCATTTAGGATGGCATGGGGATGTGTAAAATACGTGCACCGAATAGCTGCTTTACACACTGAAAAGGTGTTCCCATTTTCAAAATATGTTCAATCTATTCTGTACAAAATATTTTATTTCAACCTGAAAAAAGTTGGGACTTTAAAAATTCGGTCTATTTTTTGTCTTTGTAAAAATTTACGTTCTTTTAAAATTCTTTGGCATCTAGAAAATACACTGCGTCAATGAAAATTCATCCACTCTTTAAAATTTCTAAATTACGAATTAAAAACAAGACATTCACTTTAAAACACGTTCAATTAAAAATACTGTCCGTTTATCAAACTTGTTCCAATCTTTTCGGCCCTATTTCTGCTTCGTAATTGGGGAGTACTCCGACCGATATAACCTGGACGGTTCACAAAATTCTTGGTACAGACGCGGCCGGAAATACCCGAAAATTACCGATACAATCCGAATAGTCTTTTTCCTCTCCCTTTACTCATTTGGCTACCAATTTTATTCATTTTAATCTTTGTAAAAAATTTACCATTTCGAGGAGCATTAAAGAAAAAAGTGTTGCCGTTAAACTGAATTCAATATGGACAGGATAAGGTCGGAATAGTTCGACTATTCTCGGAAATCTGGGAGAGTGTTGGTCACATGGACATTTGGTGACACATGACCATTGATTAGAAGTTTAGCCAGAGTCATTGGGTCTGGTATCTAGACTGAGTCCTAATATGCAGCGAGTTGAGCTAGTTTGAGCTAACTCGGCGAGATAGTAAGTCGCCGCGGCGAGATAGTAACTTGCCGCGGCAAGATAGTATCTCAAAATTTTTTTTTTTTGCAAGTGGCCCTTATACGCTTCCGTACGTGCCCGAATCCAGGCTGCAGTATTTACATGTAAGAGTACCGAAGTGTGACGTCACTGTGAACCAGAAAGTGCAGTGCAAACAAATGGAGTACGCGCGCGTGTTGGTTCACGCGCTGGTTCACGCGCTTATGCCTTTTACACACTGCGCGTGCGCGTGACGTATTCGCTTTTGTACTCTCTTGCACTGCTAGATATGGTGAATGGTACCCAAGGAGTCCGCCAATCACAAGCCACCATGTGGTTGTTGAAACCAGGTAGTCTGGCTCCCATTCTTATACTTTGCGAGTCCAAGTTCAGACCACTTCACATGCTGCATGCACATATCGAATGCGCGCGAGTTGGAGAGATGATGCTCATGTGATACAATTAGTAGGCATATTGGTACATGTATGTAGGTCACCGGCGTGTTTTCATCGTGACTTTGATCTTATTGTACTTGTTTTCAAGGTGGTTCTGCATGTAAACAAACATCTTTAACGGGCTTAATCACGAGTCGTTTGCAGTTGACCTTTAGGTTTCTGAATAACAATGGGATTTGACATAAGAAGGTGAGTGAAGCAGTGGGCCCAGTTTCCGGACGTCGAATCTAACAACACACTAGTAATGGGTTCAATCCACTAATTCAAGCCCCATTGAAAACAGTGTAAAATCAGCACTGTTCAGGGCCCAATAACATGCACGCCAACATCCCTGAGATTTCTGAAACACAAAGGAAATTCTTTTCTGGTCACTTGTCTTTCAATTTCTATTCAAGTGTTTGTGGGTTAACCAATTACATTTTTACTTATTCCCACAAACAAAATCACCCCCCCCCCAAAACGGCAAAAGTGATTCTTCTGAAGTCTGATTGCAGCCATTTTTCAAGCAACCCTCAACTTTCTCGGGCACTTAGGACCATTTTTCAACCGTAGTTTTTAGCCATTCTGCTCTCATATGAAAGCTCAAAGACCCGGGGAGTTGATCCCGGCAGCGATTTACACAATCTCACCATTCTGGGGGCCAAACAATCTCCTTGTTCAAAAGATACTGTGGGGCACTTTTAATGCTAATGAGCTGGCCAGAATGCTAATGAGCTGGCTTGAATTAGTGGTCTGCACCCTAATAGTGCCTACTAGTACTAGGGCTATGTGACTAGTAGTAGTGTACTATTGAGTAGAGTACTACTACTCACTGGTCTCTGTACACTGGATAGGCAGCTCTGCTCTGCAAATTGAAGCGACTGCACGGCCATCTTAGACTGTTCAATACAATGGCATTTTTCAAGTCACTGGCTTTTTGTGCCGTGCACTTAGCATGCTTAGTGAATGGACTGAAGTTGGAGACCATCGTATTAAATATCCCATGGCCGCCTGGTCACTTCAATTCACACGTAGGCAGTTACTGCTGAGCTGCCTGTCTAGTGCATAGATAATAGAGATCAGTGAGTAGGGGCCTAGTTCTACTCAGGCATTTTGTTGTCTAGACTTGACTCAAGTTGGGATCTCTGTGATGCCTTCGTTTCTGCTTTGGATAAATATCAAGACCACACACCGTTATTTGCTTTGCGCCCTCGTGTCATCCACTCATTGCTATGACTACAGTATGAGTTCAGTTCAGAAATTCCGACTTGACGAATCTGCCAATTGTTTGTACACAGCGAATGGGCTCATCTACCAAAAGTGGTGGCAGCCATCACATTGCCGGACTTGTTTTTTGTCATTCATACCTGCATTATAATGAACAAGTCTACAAGTCTGACTACTTTGATTGGTGGAAATTCCTATACATTATGCAAGATCATGCCGTTTGTGCAATTATGAATAACTACATATCACCAACGGGGGGGTCTGATTGGCTTATCCTTAAAGTCGAACTTACCGACTGGTGATGTTGACGTACATTGTACAATAAAGGCTATTAAATGAGGGCACCTTATAAGGGTTATGCGAGCTGCCGGGCGAAACGCAGTGACCATTTAT
Organism: Acanthaster planci; assembly: GCF_054643075.1. Taxonomy (NCBI): domain Eukaryota; kingdom Metazoa; phylum Echinodermata; class Asteroidea; order Valvatida; family Acanthasteridae; genus Acanthaster; species Acanthaster planci. Next base: position 12,492,111 of record NC_141789.1, on the reverse strand, counting down.
AGTGTATACCAGCTGAAGGGATGGCTAACTAGGGAAGAGCAACGTAAGTCCGACTTGATTCAAGTCTAGGCGGGGTCCGAACACCTCGACCGTCCGTACGTAAAAAAGAGAGACAAGTCATCCGTTGAGACAAGTCGTCGGTTGAGACAGTTATGCGTTCAGTACCCCCAGAACTGTGGAGTCAGACATCTGCCACGAACCCACAGAAAACGGGCCTTTTTTCGCCATAAGCTCTACATAACGTTTAACAGGGCATGAACAGGGATCTTATTCTTGTTATGTACCCATAGAAATGCTGCTCCTTTCCCCCAAGAGTTCTGTGTATAGTTGCCTACATGTTATATTTGTGTACTGTTTACTTCGAGCCCAGGATTAGCAGGAGTCTGCAGAGGTACATAAAGGGTGGGCAAAAAAACACATCAAAACAATTTTTTTCTAAAATTTATTCTTTATGATATAATTAATCAAGTGACATGGCATAAAGTTCTTGAAAACAACTTAAATATCTAAATGCATGTATGAATGGAAAATATGAGAGAAAAAATAGATACTAGCATGTAGATATTTTGGACGTAAGCCCACTTGGGAAAGGAGACATGAAGGAGACATTCTCTCTTTCAGGAGACTGGTTTCGTTCCCAAATAAAGGAACTTCTCTGAATGCAGGGACGGTCCCAAGAGTTATGATGTGGGCCTCTATTTTCTGTAGTAATAATATAGTCTTATTACGTATGAGGCAAAAAGTGTCTGTGACGTGATTTACTGGTAATGTGATGGACCTGTCGTACATTAGCAACAGTGTTCATCAACTAATCATATATATACTTCTGACTGACTGTATGAAATTCTTCTTGGACCCAAGTTCATGGTAGAAAGGGTCCTACATGTACATCAAGCCTTGACAATTTTTGAGCCTCACCAATGCCAACAAGTGCAAAAAAGGGGGACCTTTTAGCAAGGAAAAGGGAATAGCTAGGGTACTTTCTCAGACCCCTTTTTAAGATGATGTTGGCATTTATGAAATTTAATACCATGCAGGCTGTGCATGGAAGCCCGTCTTGACAAATGTTATACATTTTGGTCTATGAATACAGACTAGATGTCTACAGAAAGATCCCAAAGGACTTGACACAGCCAACATTAACTGGAGCTGCCGGTAAGTCAAAGGATAGTACATGTACATGTACTGTGGACTCAGCCTTCATGTTCTTTGGCTAGGGCTGAGTCAATTCAAATAATTCACTATTCATACAATAGTTCAATCGAATATATCTGCATATTTAGTCATACGAACCAGCAGATTGTTGATGAACAAACTGTAAGCAAAATCAGTTGCAATAACGCACATAATTGTTCATTATAGCTTCTCACGTCTAGGAGTATCTCCAGCCATGATTTAGCAAGAATTAACAGACAAACAATACTTGTTGCCCTTTTGGAAATATCTATTCCCGTTAGATTTTTTAAAGAATAGTTTACTTTTTCTTTGTGAGATTTCTGTTGCTTTTCATTTGAATCTGCTTGAAACAAGCCTCCATAGTGCAATTTTTCTCATTTAAAACAAAAGAAAATTTTCCCTTCCTTTTTCATGAATTCTGCATTCAAATATTCAAATTCAGAAAATATTGTTTGAACATTCGATAATTGATTGAATATTCGGATATTCGGTGCAGCCCTGTCGGTGGCCTACCAGGACATGTATGAATTTGCTGCAATAGTTCACAGAGGGCTCAATTGTTAGCTTTTTGTACAGTATATAGATGTCTGTACATGTTCATGTAACAGTCATTCGCTGCAGTGATGCGAGATTCGAAGCAGGAGGGATGTACATACATGTACTGGGTTCTGTATGCTGGCACATGTACATGTAGGCCTTCATTAGGTTAAGGGAACAGTTTCTTTTGTTAGGGAAATTCAGACTGAGTTGGCACATTTCTCTGTCACCATAATTTTTTGGGCCCCCTCACAAAATTGGTGTAACGAGGATTGTTTGTTCCCACAACTACATGTACATGGTCCGTGAACTGAGCAAGTGTGTGTGTGCCCTTGTGCCTGACCTTCAGAGATAAGTTTTTTGGACCCATAAGTCAAAGGTCAAGGTCATTTATTGGTTAAAACAACAGAAATGGTTTTCCCCACCACCACAAGAAAAACTGGATGTACATGTGTACAGTATGTAGCTTGTGATGAGCTTGATGTTGTCTTGAAGGCTATTGAGTTTGGCTTTTATACAACAAATGTAGTTCTACAGGCCAGGGTTACCATTAACACAGTACCGTAGAATTGGTTTGGACACACCATTCTTGTTTCTTGCTAGAGTTCTCCTTTCCCAGAAATGTTTCCTTTTTAATTTTTTTTCCCCCCAACTTTAATCCCAATCTCTGAACTCCAGCTGCACTTTGAGATATAAAAGAAATCTAGCTCGCAAAACCTAAAGAAGCAACATGTCTTTCTTGAATCTGTTGGCAGTGTCAATCTGCAGCATTCTGTTCATTGTGTTCTTACTACTGTCCGAGTTCACATCGTTCATCAAGCCAGATGTGTAAGTACGAGTATATGATTTATTTCAAATAATGCTTCCACTCCACTGCCACTTATAGTGAACTTTTGTTACAATGCAGCTGGTCAGTAGAAACACGGTTGAAGATACCAAGGCTAAAAAAATCCAGTTCAGGAACGAACATGACGTCCCCTAAAACATGGAAATACTCTCAAACTATATTTCTAAGATTTCATCACAGCAATGTTGACAGGATGATAGCTTGGATCGCACAAAAAGTAAAATTCCAGCATGTTGTTGTTGATGATTTGCACAGAGCACAATGTAACTTGATTTTAATGTCAAATTCAAACAGAAAGCCGTCGGCTTTAAATGGCCCCCCCCCCAAAAAAAGAAGTTATTTTGGGGGTCAACCTGAAGTGTGGTGTTTGAGCTACATGTAGTACAGTCAAGCCTCGTTAGTTCCAGCTTCTCCTTATAACAAGGAAATTTGTAGGTCCTGATCTTTTGTTTTTCATTGTTTTCATTCCTGATAATACAAGATTCGTGTTATAACAAGGTGATTTGCCTAGTCTGAAGGACGTCTTATTAACAAGGTCCGACTGTATATTGGTTTAATGTGACTCCTTCAAGAAAAAAAGTTTCTCACCAGCTTGAGGAAATGATTGACTTTTTGAAGTGTGTCACATCGGGAAACCCACTTAGAGAAATATTCATTACACGGCAATTGTCATATAGAGCTTGGAAGTTTGATCAGAAGGTGCGGCTTCATTCTTAACCCTAAGGGGGAGGGGGCAGTGAAATCTTGACCATCTCGTGACTGATCTTCTTGACACTTTGGAGGCTTGTAAGGACATCTGTTATGAGTACAGCTGTGGAGTTGGAATTCAGTCTTGTGTGTGATGTTATATTTTATGAGTATGGTCACTTTGTAAAGTTTACATGTAGCTCACGTCAAGCATTGCAGCCCGTGCACTCGGTGCAATCTGCATTAACATTTCTGTCCGACCTGACTCGGCAAAATAGGTCTTTTATGATGAGAATATTACGTCAGTCTGATCTGCTTTGTCTAATTTTTGCTTTTGGAAATTGATTTCGAAAGCCTCACAAGAACTAGTGGAGAGAAACCCTGACCGTGGCTGAAGGACCCCACACAATTGGAAAAATATAATGTGTCGAGACGACATGGGCTCTTTGAGGTTTTGAATACCAAAAATGAAAAATTTGGCCATGTTAAAAGATACAGTGAAATTATTCAGCATTACACGTGGCTAATAAAAGTCCTCATGCTAATGCATTTGGCTATTTCAACCTGCGGTTTGAGTCGTGTTTGGGTAGACTGTTGATTCCCTATGCAAACGACACTTGTTTGCAGGGCATATTGTAATCCGGCAGATGTCTTTGCATCTGCTGTGATAAAAATCCATATTTGAATTGCAAAATCAAACAAGCACAGCACAGTAAAGCAACAGGAGATACACTTGATGCGTGGATGCATTGAAAGCTTGGTGATTCTTTTATGGCTGCTGTTTCATTCATGTGCATCGTCTCCGACTTGGTCTCATCTCCAGCATGTGACTAGTTTGTCAACAGTGGGTTTGAATCTGAAAGTAAAAAAATGAAGGAACAGGCAAAAAGGAATCCGTGCATACATGTACCTGTCCAATTTGAAAAAGAATTGACCACTGGATCTTCTGTTGGCATTTTGGGGCAAAGAGAGCGCCAACATTGTTTTACTCAGCCAAAGTCAAAATAAGTGTGGTACATGGACTTGTTGTTCTGATGTTCTGATTTATTATCTGTATTGTACGAGGTTAAGTGCATGTATTATACCTGTAGCAGTTTGGAGATTCCTAATTTTTCGGAACTGTTTCTAAGACACATTTTGTGCGCATGGAAGTGCACGGTTCTCTGTGCTTTCCAAACGTTGATTTGCCTGTGCTGTGAAGAAAGGTTAAGCTTCAATTTTTCAGCACTTTGGCCAAATTGCGGGCCTCCTTTCTTCTTCCCTTTCCCCTCCCCTCGGATTCACCCTTGGCTCCCCAGGGAGCTGAGAGGGTTCGCGTAGTTTCGGGATTGCTCAGATGTGAGCTCAATGAGCAGGGATGAAATACATACCCGCATGCATGCATACTGTATACACATGTACATGTATGTTGATTGTGTTACATGACATATTGTTAGATGACGTGGTGCAAAATCCGGAAAAGCAAGTTTGTGTGGTTTCTCACATGTCCCACACCTTTACGCATGCTCACACTGTACTCCGGTCTTTTTGATGCCATCTTCAGGGTCAGCGAACTCTACGTTGACAACCCAGGAACTGTGGAACGGCTGGACGTCCGGCTAAACATTACCCTTCCGAGACTGTCTTGTTCAGGTCTGGCTCACTTTGTTTTGTTTCAGTCCCTTGTATTTGTGTATTATGATCACCATCTGCTATTTGCTTGTCGTTTGCACTTTCCACTCGACACGCTTTTTACGGTGCCCTCTTCTGCGTAATTGTGATCTGTCGAATAACCCGTTGGCAGAGGTAATGAAAAGTTGGAAGGATGATCATGGCGGACTATTTTAACTTTGATGTTTTCGTTGTTTCCAGTTCTTGGACTAGATATACAAGATGACATGGGCCGACATGAAGTTGGTTATGTTGACAACACCAAGAAGACGCCCATAAACAACATGAAGGGCTGCTTGTTTGAAACAACATTCACTGTCAATAAGGTAGGCGCATTCTTCCAAGTGTGCACATCTGCATTATTTGCAGAGATGTTGACTTCTATCGTCCAATCTGAAGTGGCCGCCAGTAACGTAGCCTATTTAGAATCGATGAGCATAGCTTAACGTAGGTTCCCAAACTGCCTAGACCCTTTTGGCTAGGAGACACCCTCAGTCCTTCAAAATCCCCCCAAATCCTGTGATCTTTCTTGCATATGTTCTGTGGGGGGGATGCCCTCTGCCTCAGTCCTCCAAAATCCTCCGGCAATTCCTCTCATTGTGTTGAGGCAGTTTGAATAATATTCTGGAGCAGTAAGGAAGATTTCACCTAAACTGTAGGCATGAATTTATGCATGGCCGAACATAAAAAGCACAGGGTCTTACCCACAGCCTTCGCAATCAGCACTGCAGCCTCAATCCTCTGAAATCCTCCCAAACCACCCGGAAGATTTTAAAGGATTGAGGATGGTTAGGGTTAATGTAATACAGTACTTCGAATATGTGCTCCCGTAAACTATGCAAAACAATGATTGATGCAGGAAATGGTTTTGTGTTCAAATAAATACACGTAAGAGCTAGGTTGACACCTTGTTGGTTTATATTTCTCCAATAATTATTTGCACAGCAGAAAACTTCAAATACCTGTATTAACCCTCCTATGCTGAAGTCACTCTCTGGGTCACTTTGTAAACACCTCAAAGAAGCACAGCTGTGTTGTGCACTGCACCAACTGTCCCTCACAGGATTGCACTTTTGTGCTGCCCAACAACTGTGCTTCACTGTTTCATGTGCATAATTGTGCAGTAAACCAAATGCAGTGAAGAGGACTGCACAAAAGACCCTGGGTCATTTTGTGCTGGCAATCTACTGTGTACACACTGAACCTGTGCATGTTTGAGTTCCGTATGGAAAAAACATGCTCACCAGTGACTGTGGGCATTTGTGCACATTTGTGCTGTAAAACCAAAGGAGGGTTAACCCCTTCACGGCCAGATTATTTTGACAGCAACTGCTGGGCTGTGGTATGCCCTGAATGGAGGGCTTTGTCCAGCAGCAGGCCCCATTGAACCAGCAGCTGCATGGTGAATAGACTGTATGTGTGGTATGCACTAATCCTCACACAGTGGCGCAGTAGTAGGTCAGTTTACAGCCTCAATTTCTCTGGCCTTGCAGCGTCTTGCGAATACATATACTTAAAAAAAAAAAAAAAGAACCTGTGTCTCCTAGCAAGATTAGCTCCACTCAAAAACAGAGAGAGAAAAACAAATGTAAATTTCATTTGTCTGTACCAGGTTCCAGGGAATTTTCACGTGTCGACGCATGCTGCAGGTATGAACCAGCCAGCCAAGCCGGATTTTGCACACTTTATCGACCAAGTGTCCTTTGGAGATGATTTATCGGTAAGTGTGTCTAACCGTCAGACGAGGAAAATACATGACTCGTCAATCCTTCGTCACACACGTTGGAAATTATTTCTAGAAAACACGTAGATCGTTGTTGTAATGTGCCACAGTTTTTGTGTCTGTTGCTTGGAATAGAAAGTTGTTGGGTTCATGTGACGTCAAATACCATCTGACTAAGACGTTAATAAGGGAGTGTTGGGATATTGTTCTTTGATCCGTCACAGTGTAGTCAATGTACAGTCTATAAAAGCCTCTTCACTCTGCAGGTGAGGCATTGTAGATTCAAAGGAACATGCGTAACTAGCAACGTGTAGCAGCAAAATATCTGAATATCCTGGTCACATCCGTAACACAACATTGAGCTACCTGAATGCACCAAATAAAGACCCACATATATTTCATGCCTGTATTTGTGCACATTGCACAGGTTCGTATAGGTCGCTAAAGGAGTGCATGTACACGGTGTAAAAGCTGACCAGGTCTATAGACGGCACACAAGAGCTGGGGGGGGTCCACATTTGCCACAAAAAGCAGGGCGTCTGCGTCACCAGGTCTTTGGAAGTTTGGGTTACCTGTATTTGTGTGACAAAGCCAGGTGTTCACACTGGCCCACGGCATGTGCAACAAATGGCCAGAAACCCCTCAGGCTGGCACATTCGTAAGAGCTTACGCAATTTTTTTTGTGTACTTTTAGCCTGAATGACACTAACTCTTTGCATTAAAAAAAAATTTCTTGAACTGGTTAAATTGACAAGCTCCATGGTCACACACAAAAAAAAGCATGGGTGGTGGACACTCAGCCTGTTGGATTTGCCTGAAATTACGACTGGAAACAAGCCATCAAAATCATGCAGCTCAGTGGATATTAGCACATACGTATATTTGCTGTTGTGTGTGATTGACTAGATATTAATGTGCCGTGCATGTGGGTCTGTATTACTACAATCGATCAAAGCAACTGCTCTAGGGACCGGACACATTTCTACCCATGCTTTACATAAAGTCCAACTTTCTGCCCGAGAGGACCTCAAAGTTTGCTTACTGCAGGCATCAGGTTGCAAGTTGCAACCCCTTATCTACATGTACTGATAACGACATTAATGTACATGTATAGTGCAACAAGAAAGTGGGTCAGCGGAGATAATAACCACCCTTTACTGTTGACATTTGAATATTTCATATCAACCTCCAACCAGGCCAGGCCTCAGGCGCGTGATATCTGACCCCAGAAACTCTAGATTGTAGAGGTGTTGTCATTGAGGTTTCATCTTCATGCAAACTTGAACTCTTAATTCTAATTGGTCACTCCATGGCAACCAACAGTGGTGATAGATAACTGTATTGCACGGTTCATATCGAAGCCTGCGTAATGCGCTGTTTAAGCCGAAAGCAGAAATGCACAGCTGCAAAATTCACTGTAACTTTTTGCCCTTTGCACTGAAGTGCAGCATTCACCTAACCATAGCGCTTCCTAGAGAAATGGTGCTATATAGCAATGAAAAATCACAAGAACATTGCTGCAGGCCCCCCGCTGTATGTTCCTACAGTTCTATGGATTTGCATCCTCCAATATCACCCCTAAGGCCTATATTTGCCATGCGGTTTATCCAGTCACTCCAGTGTACTGACCAGTGTACTGACCAATGTGCTGGTCATTTGCATGTTTCTCTACATTCCATTCGAAACTTTGTTGTGAAGAGAAAGGCTTTCCGTAATGGTAATTAAAGGTATTGGAGTCCGTAAAAAGTGGTGTTTATTTAATCCCAATTGAAGGCAAGATTTTCTTGTTTCCAATCAGAATTCATCTGTTGGGCGGAGAGCAGCTTTCAACCCACTTTTAAAAAAAGACAGGTTGAATGCCAAAGGTAAGACTACAAATACAGTGCACACACTGTTTGGCTTTCTTTACTGTACAAATTGTGCAACAACCCCCCCCCCTCTTCAGAAGTTATCCCCTCCTACAGATGCAACCCTAGAATGTTACCGAAGGTTGTAATCAAAATGTTTTGGAAGACCTCTTCAGGGGGACCAGTGTAAAAACTGGTCACCGAAGCGGAGCTGTCACCACATTCACCTCTGCCAAGCAATCTCAGGTGGGGAGCTGCTGTAAGCTTGGGTGATACCGAAATTTTGGGAATCAACTCCCATTCCATACAAAAGTTGCAATTCTATCAAAATTCCGCTGCCAGCCGTCCCTGGGAAAAATAACTTTAGAACTACCATTCATCTGCCTGGAAATGTTTTGAAATTTGTAGTTTTTATTCAGTAGTTTACAACTGGAGATGTTACTACGTAATGCAACTATATACACCGTATCAAAATCATTAATATTTGGATCATTTTAAGGTTGTCCAGGAAATACCACTGTTTAGCAAAGACATGTAAATTAGCAATGTGGCATGTACCCAACGGAATGTGCCCCAGTGACCTACTTTGAGGTTTCGTTTCAGCTATCAAATTCCAAAGGCTTGCTAGATAACAGGCTTCTTTGGCTGATAAATGCTTGTATATGTAATCTATCATGGTACAAGAGGGGGGAGGAACCCAGCTGGGGTTCACATGAGCTGTTATCGACAAAAGAATTGCAATTCTATCAAGATTCCGATGCCAGTCGTCCCTGGGAAAAATAACTAGTAACTCATTTGGCTGATAAATGCATGTACATGTTTACTTAAGAGGGGGGAGGAACCCAGCTGGAGTGCACACGAGCTGTTAGCGATAAAGAGTAGATTAATACATGTTAAATGCATCTGCCACTCGTCTCTAATTCAGCCAATTTCAGTCTCGTGACTCGACTCCAGTTTGAGAGAGGGGTGGGGCCGAAGGGGGGGGGATTGAAGCCTTTCGTCTAGTATGAGTGTGGACGAGAGTTGTGCATTCAACGTTGTGCTGCAAAGCATCAAGAACCAAGTTCAACCATCATCAGATGATCAGAATATTTGCCTGATTTTTTTTTTTTTTTTTAACAGCCGAGTCATCCCATGATTATTACATCAAGATCGTCCCGACGGTGTATGAAGATCTTTGGGGCAACCAGAACATTTCTTATCAGTATACTTTTGCGTACAAGGTACATGGAGCCTCCTTGTGTTTGGTGTAATTTCCTCTGAAAGAGCCTGGCATAACCCTGCCCATTTCAACAGGGTGCAATCTGTGCTGGTCAACAGAACACAGTATATTTAATTCTCCAATTTTTTTTTTTCAGACGCACCTCAAAAACAAAGCTTAAGTACTCTCATCTTTCGGTGTGTCCAAATTTTGAGGGATAATCTGGTGACTTTCGTGTTGGCCCTGATGCGCTCCCCCTCCCCTCATTAAAATTTTGAAATGTACAAAACCTACTTCCAGGCCATAGTCCTCGGTTTTCCGTGCCTCCCAGGAAAATTGTGTGCACCCTGTGTGCCCCAAGAAAACACTCTAGCTATGCCATTATTGGGAGCCGTAACCGAGTGGCTTAACTTTGTTGAAATTTGGAGGGGGGGACAAAGGTTGTAACAGATTTTTGGAAGGGGGGGTGCACCGAAAGCACACTGACTGTCGCTTGAACTCCAGTTGTGCCCATTTCAAGATTTCATGCGGGGCATTGGGGGGGCGCAGATATTTTGCCGGGGTGATGAGGCTTCCTCCGACCCCCCCCACCACAAAATTTGAGAAGTTTTGCCACCATGTGGACGTTCTGAACTGACCTGTCGAGGGTCCATGTAGATTTCCATGTGGTGTGGAGCCTCGCAAGATCTGCGGACAGTTTGACAGTGATAGGGAGACTGGCGACATCTCTCGCTCTTGCTTCGGTTGCAGGAATATCAGAGTTTCGGCCATGGCCACCGGGTTCTACCCGCCATATGGTTCCGCTACGACATCAGCCCAATCACGGTGAAATATCACGAGAAGCGGGCGCCATTTTATTCCTTCATCACAACTGTGAGTAGAAGAATCGAGTAGCCTGTCCTTTATTTTGTGAATTAACATAATAATTAATGGATAAAATCAACAACAGCGAAGTGAGAATGTTGCAACGTGGCTTCAGAGGGAAGAAACAAAATCTGCTCTCTGGTTGTATGAATCTGGGTAACTTTGGGCACAAAAAGCGGAAAATGAGGTGCGGGAAGAAGTAATTGAACGCACTGATGATGTATCACGCAACACCTGAACGAATTCCGTCATCTAATTGGCCAGTCGCTAATCACATGATGTGAAATATTTGGGCCAATGCATGGCATAGTGTGACACTAAAAAAAGCCATGTGGATATAAACGTGCAGGAGCTGGTCAAATGAAAGTGCGCACTCGTGCACAAGGGTGAGTGCTGAAGCGCGGCTCTTCATGAAAAATGGCAGGCAGTTAACAGTAAATGCAGTATTTCACTCGATCAATATCTGAACTCGGGATGCTGACACTTCCGATTGAAAGAAACAAATTGGTCTGTCGAGGCAGGGTTCTAGAAATAAAACGTGAGCATTCTGTTCAAACAAGAATGGAACAACATTTGACGACAGGTGGATTTCTTACAATGTCCCCCTCTCACAGCCCTTTCCCCTCCAGCAACACCCCTTCAATCCTCCTGATTGATTGGATTTAGTGATGGCCGACCGTTACAAATCTTCAATCTCTTTCTCTCCCCCTATCAACTGCTTTTCTGTTGTATCAGATATGCGCCATCGTCGGTGGTACCTTCACCGTTGCCGGCATAATCGATTCCTTAATATTCACGGCAGCGGAGGTCTTCCGGAAAGCTGAACTGGGCAAGCTTCACTGACCTGCTGCAGGTGTGCTTCTCATTCCGTGGATAGCCACTCTCAAGGCCTCTTGGGATCATTTGCAACCTCTCTCAATCTTACCCAGCCAATTGTCAAAAAACCCTTCCTTGCAGTAGAGAGTGGACTGACACAAATTGCCTAATGAAAATGCTGTCTGGCATGTTTTTATTTGGGGGAAAAGGAGAAAAAAAGCTGGTCGAATGTTGTTGTTGCTGACTCAACAGTCCTGGACAACAGCTGCAGATTCAGTCTTGGATGACCCCAGTGATTGGCAAAATGGCACCGATCCTGGTTTCAAGAGCCTGTACAGACAGTAGTTTTTGGATCTGGGACCAAATTTGTGACCAAGTTTTATCTTGCGATCAAAACAAATCAAAGGGGATTGCATACGAAGAACACAAGCATGAATATTTACTTTTTTACTGCTAAGCCAAAACTTGAACAGGGTAGTTTTGGACTTCTCCCTTTGCTTAAGAAATCGGGTTCTGTCGGTTCTGAAATCTTTTAACACTCAATGCATATGA